>NW_010531624.1:0-1325 GCF_000687285.1 Phaethon lepturus | reverse complement strand
GAAAGAGTGACTAATTGAACTAGCATGAGCCTGATAGCAGGTTTTTTCATTAAAATGTTAACTTTTAAAATCGGTGTTACACTGCAAATATTGTCTGTCTTTCAGTTGGACTAGTCTATCTGGCACATGCCAGCTCAATTAGTAGCTTGCTTTCGTGAGCAGACCCCAATTAACACACACTTTTCTTAAAGAAGTATTCCACAATTTAAATTAGCACATTTACATCTGAAGTAATTATACTGGGTTTGGTTGTTAGTTGTTCCTGATTTTTGTGATTATTAAATATGCTCTAGTGGAAAATGACATTTGTTGATTAATTAAGTCATATATTGGATGTTTGTAGAAAACATTCAAATACAGCAGAGAAACTAAGCGAAGACCAAAACCTTCAATCCGTAGGTATGCAAGGTGAAGTTTCTGTTATTGTACGTAATTTCCACGCACATTATGCCACTATCTGGTCACCTCTGCAATGAACTAAACTTAATTTTTTAAATGAATTGTTTCTATATATTTGGCCTGACGATGTATGACTTTTGAAGCAGAACTGTGTGAGGTAGCAACTTATTAGGACACTTTAGCTGGAAGATAGGTGAGCCTGTTATCTTCTGTGAGTGACAATATGTGAAAAGGCATCCTTGGCATAATATAGATATGATGTCGAAGGTCTAATCCAGAACTTCATATTCAGAGGAAGAACAAGAAAGCAATGACCTGGAACTAACAAAAGCATCTAAGCTCAGCCCTCCTGCTCATGAAGGAAACTACTCTGGTGACTGTTCAGGGGACTATGGAAATGGCTTACAAGCTCTCTAAGCATATATTTAATAAATATGAACAGTCTGTGGACTCTCTACTGTCACTAAGACTGACACACACACACATGTGACATGAAGTAAACTATGCTTAAAATTTTGCTGTGTGTGAGCAATACTGTTGCTGTACAACAGGCTTTTTGTTTTGGAATAGAGAAAAAAATGTTTTGGTGAAAATGGTTCTGTTACCATAATCCATATGAGCTATATGAAAGCTATCTTACAGTTTGCATTTAAATTTGGAAATGATCATTAAATTTAATCCGATACCTGTATGATGAGAGTCATTAAATCTTCTTACATCTCTGTAAATTGTCTTCAAGGCATAGCTTGTGGTTAGCCGAAGCATTCCTTCCCAGAGGCATCCAGTCTTCAAGAGATACAATGTACCATTTTGCTTAAGTGTGTTGCAGTGATTAATTGCTGTCATTGTTACAAAACTGTCTAATTATCTACTTGGACTTTGTATGACTTCATTTTTTGGCTTCTGAATCTTGTGAAGTTTTTTTA
>NW_010531623.1:0-306 GCF_000687285.1 Phaethon lepturus | reverse complement strand
CCTCGGCACCCGGGGGAGGACCCGCACCCTGCTTGTGAGACCGTCCCTCCCGGCCAGCTGCGCTCCCCCCACGGTTAGGGATGCTTTTCTGCTGAAGGCTGAGACGTTACCCGGCAAAAAAAGTCTTTGAAATGGAGACTGCGTCATGTTTAGTGGCTTTTTTTCTTACCCTCCAGAACCAAAAGAAAAGAAAATTGCGCCGTGCCCAGCGACGGGTGCCGAGTTGCCAGCCGAGGCTTTACTGCTCTTGCCTACCCCCAGCCGCCAGCGGTTCCTCCGGCTTGCAGTAGAGATGCATGAGGGGTT
>NW_010531622.1:0-4037 GCF_000687285.1 Phaethon lepturus | reverse complement strand
GCAGCCAGGGCCGGGAGCAGGCCGCGCTGGAGACGGTGCTGCCCGCACCCGCTGAGGAGCCGAATAGCACCGACAGCGCCAAAGGCCCCAAAGTGAACTGCGAAGAAAGAAACATCACCGGCATCGACCGCTTCACGTTGCAGATCCTGAACGTCTCTCAGGTACGTGGATCGCCCACTTCGCTGCTTGGTGTTATTCTGAACGTGTGAGGATGCTGGAAGATGCTCTGCCAGCACCATGTATGTGTTTCTTTCAGTGTTTGACTTGGCGAATTTCCTTGGGTAACATCCTCTGTGCTAGCGAAAAGAGGAAATGTCTGGGCAAGGAGGCTTTTCGTGTCATTCTGAGCAGAAACAAAAATGGAGATATAGCTCAGTCTGCATGCCTCTGCCTCTCATCTGTGTGCCTGCAGTGAACTGTCAGCTTTCCTGCTGCGTGGATTAGTGTCTCTCTCTGAAATGGTTAATGGCACTTATTGCCAGTGCCTGTTTCTAGCTTCTTTCTTGTAATAGTTATGCGTATATGTATTTTTTAAGTAATAAGCTTTTAAACCAACCTTTAAAAAAGGTTAAATGCAATTATGTGTTTTAAAAAGGTTAAAACTCTAAAAATGTGCAGCTACTTGATAAATTTTGTCAGTTATGCAACTGATCACTGAATGATGCCTTCCTATTTAGAATTAGAATTCCTATCAGTAGAATTAGTAAATTCTACTAAATTAGTAGAATTTAGCTAATACCAGTATATATTAACTAATATTGTTGTTTTATTGTCTATATCTCTTCTTATTCTGCTTTCTCCAAGGACCTCATGGAGTTCTTAAACCCAAACAGCAGTGACTGTACGTTAGTCTTGTTCTATACACCATGGTGCCGCTTTTCTGCCAGTCTAGCACCTCACTTTAATTCTTTACCTCGAGCATTTCCAACTCTTCACTTCCTGGCGCTGGATGCATCTCAGCACAGCAGGTAATTTACAGTTCCTGTGCTCTACCATCAGTTTATTTCTGTTAGCAAACTGTGTTTTAAAAACAGGTGTGATTTTTATTTTTTTTCTTGTAAAGGGGCATTTAATTTAGTAAAACTGACACTTTCGGTATTGTAACCATGTTTATTTCTTCCTCTGGCAGATTTCTTTTCCTTCATGCTTTGTATTTGTTTTGTGTCCACCAGTTTATCAACTAGATTTGGAACTGTGGCTGTACCAAATATCCTCCTTTTCCAAGGTGCTAAACCTATGGCTAGATTTAATCATACAGACAGAACGCTGGAAACACTCAAAGACTTCATTTTTAATCAAACAGGTATGCAAATCAGCCCTGATGTGTCAGTAGGATGAACAGGTTGGCTTTTAGCTCCAAACTGGGCTTTCCTCTCCCTGGTGTTTGTTCTTTAAAACAAATTTCATGAAGACCCTGAGAGGACCCAGCAGGTTGCTGTGGTGAGCTGGATTTCAGGGTGTGCTGAACGCAGAAACTCAACTTATTGGGCTGCTGTCACAGAGTAGGGGGAAACAGCAGGGTGTAGCTAGAGAGAGTGCTGGAAGGATTGAAGGATCTTCCAGCCCAAATACTTAATTTGGGAATAAAGGCAGATGAACCTTGGGATCATTGCCAGAGCCATGCAAGGCTGACAGCAGCTGTGGCATAAGATGGTGTCGGTTCTTGTCCTGGAGGAGACAAAAGGATTCCGGTTTCCATCATGTGGCTGTCCACGTTATGAGCCAGCTCTCTGGCTCTTTGGCGGTATGTTCCTCCGGACAGAGGCAGAAAAGGCCCTTGCATGGGCCTACGAGGGCCTTCATTAGAGGCCAGAAACTGTTGTATTTCCTAATACAGCAGAAATACTAAAAAAAAACCCCTCCACTAAAAACAAACAGACAAATTTACACAAGGCTGTGCTGTGGAAGGACAGAACAAGCCTCCTCCTATTATGAAAATACACATAAAAATGATTATGTTTTTATGTAACTAAATGGTATGATAGATACACATTAACATACAAGGACTGTCTCACCAAAATTTTAAGTCTAGCTGTACACATGCCTTAGTCTGAGAACAGGAAAAAAGCTCCAGATAGAACCAACTTCTCTGTATTTACCGATGATTACTGGTGTTGATCAGGTGCTTTCTTCTTTAGGTATAGAAGCTAAAAGTGATGTGGCTGTGACCGAGGAAGACTGGGAAGGCCCCCTGCCTAGCGTTCTGACAAAAGGCATAGACTGGCTGCTTCTCTTTTCTTTACTCTTTCTGGCTAGCTTTGTCATGTACGCTACCGTTCGAACTGAGAGCATTCGGTGGCTGATCCCGGGACAGGAGCACGAACATCAGGAATAATCTTGAGATGCTGAAACAGGAACAGAATTTCCCGCTTATTGGTAACGTGGGAGTTTGTATGGACTAGAAGTATGTAAGAATGAACTGTTGAATGTGTTGGTTGTAAATTACAGTATTGTCTAAAAATCTGCTTTATTTATCAACTGCTGAATCTGTAAAAAGCAAATTCATGGCGATTAAAGTGGTAAGTAAAGAAATATGAAAAAACATGAACTAAAAATACTTATTAAGCTGCTTTGATCGGCTTATTTTTCACGGACTTGAAGTAGGCGATACAGTTCTACTTTGCCCTTCTGAAGAGGTCCTTGCGCTTTGTAGATCGAGTAAGATTTTTACAGCATGGTGGCCTGTACGCGTGGCACGGCTTGGCACAGGAGCAGAGTTGCTTCTGCTCTGGAGATCTTTTACAGATCCTACAGAGGTATGAACTAAAGTTTCTGTGTGGGCTATGTGGTAAACAGTATACAATTAGATGTGTTAGCCCACACAGATCAAACTCAGATTTTTGGCTTGTGTATTCCCAAAATACATAATTTTAAAGAAGACAATGGTGGATGGTGATGTTGCTGAATTAGTTGGACTGTTAGTAAAATTAACTATGAAGAAAAAGATGTTTTAAAAAAAGAGTACTTCAAATGAGTTATTCCATTGTATCCCAGCAATAACAAATTCAAAGAATTCAATTATACAGCTCTTGACAGGGTGACTATTTCCCACCTTTGGTGCCAGGGTTAGGTGCTGGTTTTCTTCCTCACTGCGTTCTCTGAGTTTTGACTTAGTGGCAGTTCTTTACAAGATTTAAAGTAACTTCCAAAACTCACCTCATTTTTTGTGTGTGTGTGTACACACACAACTTATTTACTACATTCCTATAGAATTAAATTGCATTCATTGTTTGTACTGTTTTTTAAATAAATCAAGTTTTTATTGTAACCTTTTAAGCCACTTTCTTGCAGGACTAAAAATATGTAAGTTCTGAAGTACGGATCACCTGCCTAAATTATCAAGACCAATCTTGAATTGTATTTAAATTTCTACTGACTGGCTGTTTGCTGGCTAGAAAGTCTGCAGCTGAGGCTACATAAAGAATTTATACAAATTTTTGTTATAATTAGTATGGAAGACTTTGAATAAGGTATGGACTGATATGTTGGGGTTTTTTTTATTATTTGATTGCATAGCATTTATACATGGTGGAGGTTTGCCATAGTACCCTGATAGGAAGCCTTAGACTATGAATTAAACTAAGAAGAAACAAAGTCAGTCCTAAGATTTCTTGTTTGACAAAGAGCTCATGTCCCTGAGACATAATTTGTCAGGTATTTTTCAGGTGCCCATGTCTTACCCCTCTGGAAAGCTGAGGGCTTGTATTTCTGTGTTAAAAGGAAACTGCGCTGATTAAACTTTTGGTATGACTGAAGCTAAAGCTAGGAAGTATTTTATTAATAAAGAATCAAGATTTTGAGCAATACATGGGAGCGTTCTTGCCTCTACCATCCGGTTAGTTTGGGCGGCCCGGGGCTGGAGTCTCCTGGGTAATTATCTCCGCACCTCTGAAGATTACCCGCCGTGCCTCCCCCGCTCCGAGGGCCTGCGAGCGCAGCCCTGGCCTGGAAGTGAAACCTGCTCGCTCAGTTCGAACCGAAGCTGCCCACGGCCTAAAGGCGCGCCGGGCAGGGCTCTCCGCCGGGCTCGGTGGCCC
>NW_010531621.1:6947-7213 GCF_000687285.1 Phaethon lepturus | reverse complement strand
TGGACGCGGAGCTGCTGGACGCCGATTCGGACTTTTGAGCCTGGCGGGACGTTGTGAGGGGATGGGGACACCCGGGGTGAGACCCGAAGCCTCGCCCAGCACAGACAGCCTGCGAGGGGACACCGAAGCCCACCCTGTCCCACCGGGGCTGGTCCCGAGCATCCCTCTGGCCCGGCCACGGCTGATTTCTCCCCTCGGAAGACGGCGTTTCTCCCACATCACCTGAACAGACTCGATGTACATCCCAGCCCAGAAAGGCGCTGGCA
>NW_010531621.1:5844-6841 GCF_000687285.1 Phaethon lepturus | reverse complement strand
CTGTGCCACCGACGGGGACGAGAGCAGGTGCCCCCCGGGGACGGCGGTGCCAGGCAGCGGGCGAGTGTAGGTCAGCGTAGATTTTGGTCCTGGGATGCTGGGACCTGCTGACACCCCTTGCTCGCCCTCTGCCCCCACCCATGGCTAGATGGTACGTAGAGCTTACAAACACTTGTGCCAATAGTTTTTTTTGTGTTTTTTTTTTTTTATTTTATTTTTTATCTTTGTATGATACACCAAGATGTGACGGCCGGGCACGGTCTCTGCTTGGGTGCTGCGGCCAAGAGCGGGATGAGCTGAAGCCCCCTCGCAAGGCGGCAGCAGCATCCCTGGGGTGCACCTGTTTTTTGGGGTGGACCGCTATTTCTTCAGGGGTCCCAAAGTGCCTTCCAGCTCCCCAGAGAGCTGAACCAGACCCGAAACGGAGGATTGGTGGGACGGTGGTCCCTGACCACAGGAGATGGGGAGCCGCGGTGGGAGCATGCACCACGGGCGCTCCCCGAGCCACGATGCAAAAAAACCCAAACAAAACTTTAAAATCCCGCGGCACTCACCCCCTGAGCAAAGCGTCGTCTTATTTTTTTTTTAAGGAAGAAAACCAAACCCAGGTTTATAGCAAACCCGGCCGAGCCCTGATGTACGAGGACTCCAGTCCCTGCTGGTGTTTTGTATCTGTCCATTATCCCTGTTCATGTCTTTATGAAATCCTGGTAGGCTCCTGGCTTTCTCGCTGTCCCGGTGACCTCCACGGATTAATTTTTGCTGTGTAAAGAAAAACCCTCCTGTATCAGTATTAAATTTGCCAAGTTTCCATTGCCAGTGGCTGCCCCCGGGCTTTTTGGGGAGGTATCGAGCGCGGGGAAACGTCACGGGGTTTTGCCCTTTTTCCTAAAAGGGCTCCAACTGCTTTTAAAACTGCTCTAAAAACTGCTTTAAACTGCTTTAAAAGCCCTGTCCCGGCCGTTTTGCCCAGAGAAGGCACGTGTGAGCAGCTGGA
>NW_010531621.1:3605-5775 GCF_000687285.1 Phaethon lepturus | reverse complement strand
GCTACGGGGACTTTTTGGGGGGACACTCGCTGGGCTTCAGCAGCAAAGTGGGGGGGTCTGGGGGGGCCCTTTGCCAGCAGATGGCACTACTGGCTTAAATATCCCCAAACCCGCAGCTGGGTGTCCCCAGTTTTGGGGTGCTGGTGGGTGTCCCACAGGGGCACCCCGTTGCTGCCCGAGCGCCGGGCGAGGGCTTGTGTGGATGGTGCTTTTGGGGATAAACGCTGCTTTTGGAAAGTGCCCTTGTCCCAAGTGTTGCCTGGGAGTGAGGCATCCGGGTGCTCGGCTATCTCAGAGACCAAGCACCCCTCTGAAATTTGGGTGGGATTGGACAGTGAAAATTGCATTTTCCTGATGGCTTTTGGCAAGCAGGATGGGCCAACCCTGCCCCGCTGCATCGCAGGGCTCTGTGCTGGGACGGGCGGGCAGCAGGAAGCCAGAGTAAAGGCTGGTTCATCTGGGGAAAAACAAAATGTTTCCTCTTTATCTACCTTTATTTTTGTGGGCTGCTTTTTTTTAAGAAAAATGGTTTGAAGGAGTTATTCCTAAATGATACATTGTTTGAAACAAAAACCTAAAATATTTAATTTTGGAAATGACAGGAGACATCCTGACCCAGTCATATCCCTTATGTTTTCCCTCAGGCTACAAAAAAACCCCCTGATTTGGCACACGGGGATGAAAAAGCATTTTTTTAAGGAAGAAAAAAGGATTAATCCTGGGAAACACCCCATCTTCCTTGCAAGTGGCTCAGGAGATGGAAACAGCTTTTTGCTCTAGCGGGGCAAGATGAGAATCAACCACCAAAACCTATGATTTAAACAGGGTTATGATTAAAACATCCTGGTTAACAGTGATGAAATGCCCATCACAGGATAAATTCAGCCCAACTTCTCCCCTCTGCTCTTCCCGGAGCACCCTCCCCTGACACCAGGCTGGGAGCACCGAGCATCCCCACCCAAAACCGGCCGGTGGTCCTGCTTACCACCATGGGTGCTTGTGGTGTCGTACGCCGCTCGGTGTCAGGTTCTGCAGGGGAATAAGAATTAAGAATGAGAGTTAAGAAGGCAGGAGGTGCCTTGGCCTTGCCTCTCCCACCGATTCGGCTCGAGGGGATTTTCCTCTGGTTGTGGGATGGGGATGGGTAGCGCAGCGGCCGCCAACCGCCACCGTGGGTTTCCCCGACCGATGCCGCTCGTAGGGAAACCACAGCCAGGAAACCACTAATGTGAGCAGCGAAAGCCGTGCGGTTGCCCGCAGCGGCGCTCACACGCGCGACATGGAACCGGGGAACGGACCGGAGACCCCCGGGGTGGCCAAGCCAGCTCGGGTGGAGGCGATGCCTCCCCCAGGCAGTTTTATTAGGAGAGGAACAAGGCTGGACCAGGGTCCCCTCCTTCCTCAGCACCCTCACACTGTGGTTCAGGATGCTCCTGCTCCCCATGCCTCGTCCTGTGAATCTCTCCCCAGGAGCATCTTCTCGCTCTGACACCTTCGGCATCGGGGAAGGTTCCTGGCGAGTTTTAAGGACAAACCTCCTCCCTTCGGTGACCCAGGCGTCACCCGCTCGGCTCCTTAGTTTGGCAAAACCCACTTAATTTCCCCAGCTGTACATTGAGTATCCTCAGGAAAGAAAGGGAAGAGCTCATATGGTCACACGTAAATAACATTCTCTTATTTATTATTCTTTTCCCTTTCGGTGAGGAACAATATTTCAGGCTCCACTTTACATTACAGAGGAGCAAAGAGCCCTTCCTCTTCCCTCTGCTTGCCCTCCCATTGTGAAATGGTGTTAATATCTTCCAGTTATTATTTTAAGCCGATTTCCTAAGGAAACGCTCATAGGATGACATGCCTATGCATGTGTCTGTCTGTCCGTCTGTCAGGCAGCCCTCCGGCACGGTACTCGGCTGTGCTCGGCAGAGAGGCTGCAGACTTGCAGGTATTTAAGATTGCAAAGATGTCGTGAAAATTGAGCGTTGGGAGAGGAATTCCACACGCGCATGCACCCCTGTCCCGCTGATCTGCGTTTAAGTGAGTTTGGGAGGCGCAGGAGGGAAAAAGGCAGAGGGTTGCGGGTCTCCCCGAACAGCCCCGTGAGCGTCCATCTGGGCAAGGCCGGGAGGTTTCAAGGAATCTGGATAATATTTGCTGTGAATACACTGAACCG
>NW_010531621.1:0-3588 GCF_000687285.1 Phaethon lepturus | reverse complement strand
TTGCCCCCGGGGACAAACGTCGGCGCTATCTGGCCATCTGGTTGCCTTCTCTGTAATTAAATAAATGAAAACTACGATAGCGCGAGCCGGTCGCAGGGACGTTGCCAGAACAAATCAATAGCCGCAGTAAAGTCGGATTGCTCGTATCCCATTAGGCTGAATCATCCTGAATTCGTTATCTGTAGTACAGGAGGTACAATTAGAAGAGTTACTATAGGGTGGTATTGACTTCTAGTTTGGGATTATATGGATCTCGGCAAGATGACTGCTGTGTCTGTCTGTCAGCTTGCAGTAGAGCCTTAGAGAATTGAAAAACTTCCATATCAATCTCTTTTTTTTTTTTTCCCCCTCTCCCTCTTTTCTTCACGTCTGGAAGGCTCAGCCTTCGTAGCGGTGCTGGGTGAAGCTCCCCTGCTCTGCAGCTGGATCACCGTATGCCGCGGGGCTGTACAGGAGCCTGCACCACCCCAGTTAACGGAGGCTCGGCTGCTTTTAACGGGATAAGGGAGGCGAAGGGGCTCTGCGCCGAGCAGCCCTGCCCTCCGTCACTAACCCCAGCTGCCTTGATTGTTTTAGGACTGAATATCACAGGAACGGACACATCCAGACAGTGAAAGTGGTTAGTGGGGGCTCTGCTGAGCCAGCAACCAGCTCGCTCTCCGCCCAGGCAGGCGTCCGGCACCACCGCACAATGCCAGCCGTTCCCCACGGCGCAGTGTGCTCGGATGGAGGATTTCAGGGCAATGTGGCAATTCACGAGCTGAACGGCTCATCCATGCCCAATTTTACAGCTATTTTAGTGGAGAAAACCCCGTGTTTGCTTTGTGCAAGATCAAAGGATGGGTTTCTGCCCCAGAGCACACCCACGTGTGCCTGGGTTTTCCTCCATCCTTCCCTCTCTAGTTATCACGTGTCAGGGAAGCAAAGAGGACAGGGACAACTACGAAATGCTGGACATGGGTGTCTAATCTCGCTCTTCCCTCACCTTTGGGCTATGATGCGCTCCATTCGGAGGTTTATGTACGCTGGTTCCCAGGCAGCGCAGGCATCTGCCTGTTCCCTGCCTCTGCTCCATGCCACGCCGTCCCTTCAAAGCAGGATCCTGCACGCCGGGCCCTGCCGGCGGCTCCGCAGGCATTGCAGGCGGACTGGGTCCAGCTGGATTCCACCACACATGGCGTGCCCATCCCCAGCCTGTCCGGCAGAGAGGCATTTCCACGCCAACAGGTCAGGCACAGGCAAAAACAGGCTGCAGACCACAGCTGAGCCTGCCCTGACAGCTCCGGGAGAGACTGCAGCTATTTTACTCCTTTTCTGGCTTAATTTTGTTGTTTGTGGTCTTCATCGGTAGGAGAAACCAGGCTATCTCCCGTGCAGATCTACACGCAGCCACGGCTCTCAAGGGAAAGACTCTCGCCTTTCTGAGGCTGCTTTCTCCGATACCTGCTTTCGGGCCAAGGCAGCCCTGCCTTGCTCGCCCGTCTCCTGTCCCTGCTGCCGCCTTCCACATGCGCAGCACAGGGAAGGAGCCAGCCCGAACCTCTCCCGTAGGCACCGCTGGCGCCGCTCTCACAGAGCCCCGATTGTTCCAACTGCTCAGTCCTCCCTAACCAAACGGTCTCTCCCTTCCTCTCCTGATATCCGTTGTTTTTCCCAGATAAATCGTCAAGTACAGGCTAGCACATTGCTCCAGTTGTGTGGACGGTTAGCTGGATCTCTGGCAAGCTGCAATATCATCTGTTTGCTCGATGGGCAAACAGTGGTTTGCGCCCCGACGGGACAGAGGCACATCCGATTAGCGATGCGGTGTTTGGGCACGCTGAGATTAGTATATGACTTTTTTTCCCAGGAAAATTCCATCCCCGTCGGTACCCACATTTGAGGACTGCACTCTTTAAAAGGCGAGCAGGGCAAATGCAGTGAAGATCACATGCTGAGCCGTGTGGGCGATGCACGGCTGGGGTGTGGGTAGGGTGAAGGACCGAACTCAGGGTCAGGATTTTGCCTGAGCAGCAGATTCCCCCAGGTCAGGTGTGTGCAAAACAACCCGGCTGTTTTTTTGTTGGACTGTGGGATCTGCGGCACCAGGAGACGATAACATCTGGAGGATTTCTGCCCCAGGCATCGGCGCAGCTGAGCGGGGCTCCAGGTTAGCACAAGCCCCACTCTGCAGCAGAACCACGGTGCTGCAGGAGCTGGGGCTTTGCATGGAGCCTGCTCTCGTCTTATGGCTGCAAGAAACAGACAGCCTATATCGAAGGGGAGGGATATTCGTCAGCTACAACTTCAAATCCCTCCCACAGCAGCTTTCAAAGAGTTTTGTTTTCAAAGGCCCCTTCTGAGACTGAAATCTGCCCTGAGACTGAGCTTTCTGATCCTAGGGAGAGGCGGAAATGTGCTGTGAAACCCGCACGCAGATTCTGATCTCACTTCAGTCAGGAAACAACATTAGTTTAATAAAGTCGGGAGTTCTCCCCGCCACTTTCCACGCACAAAGTAATGTGCTGCTTTTCCTTTAACTTCAACCCCCCTCACACATTCCTCCCGTCATCCTCCCTGCTGCCCCTGGTACAGCGTTGCCTTCGGAGCCCATTAAATGCTTTACAGCCCTTTCTCTCCTCGCCTCTGTCCTAGGCATTTTCCAGTCCAGCTGCCACCCTTGCATAAAATGAAGCTGGTTCTCCTCCTGTCCCCAGTGAGTTTTTACCCATGCAGCATGTCATCAGCTGCTGACCAGGTTCTTCCTCTCCAAGCGTGAAATCCTCCTTTGGCTTCTCACATTTTGCTGCCCCTCTCCCTCGATCGCTCCTCTGCCTCCTGATTTGGGGGGGTGGTTACGTGGGCTCCTCATCCTACTGTACCTCATCTCGCAGCCAGCTCATCCCAAACACCGAGTTCGGCCAGGGCTTGCGAGTGTTAATTTGGGCATCAGAAACTCTCACAGTCATCGGAATCTTGCCAATTTTGTCCTGCATGTTTCTAACTTGTGGCATTTCTGGTGGATCCTGAGACTCCACTCAAGCTTGCAGTATTTCATGCCTCTCCATTTTCCAGGCTCCTCTGCATCTCTCCTGCTTGGCCGATCACATCTCCTTTGCTATCAAAAAACTGTCCTTTTGCCTCTGACCGGCCCAACGTGTCGGACGTGACCTCTTGCCCCTCGAACGAGATGGGAACGTTGCGATTGCACAGCCCCAGACACACAGGCCTCGGTCCTTGGCTTGTGCCCAGAGAAACTGCATTAGTTCTTAGTAATGATAGTAATTAAAACCCAAAACAAACCAAGGATGGGCTTGACTCCCCCTTCCCTAAGAGGAGCTTTCCTGAAGAACTGGATTTAGAAAAAGGTGGCTCGTTCGTGGCTTTTGTTTGTACGAAGGCCCCTGACGAAAGGCTGACCCACAACGCGGCCCTGTGGGCTCGCAGAACCTGGCAGGACAGCAAGTTTCCAGGCTCTCGGATGTCGCGTTCGCCTTGCCAGAACGCCTCAGCTCCTCGTGTTCCAGGTTTTTGCTTGTGGCGGAGCAGTGGGCCCTGGAGAGCAGCCTAGCACAGGCCCCTGCGCTGGGGGGCTGCTCAGAGGCCTGT
>NW_010531620.1:17327-17665 GCF_000687285.1 Phaethon lepturus | reverse complement strand
TGCCGACGGAGACAGCGATTCGGGGCCGAGTCGCGACGCCTTGCGCAGACGCGGCGTAGCTTCGTGCTGCCGCAGTAAGCCATCTTCTATCTGCGGGCGAGTCCTGGGCGTTACCGCGGGCAAACTTTCTTTAATTGCTGGAAAACCCCGCTTCTGATCGTTTAGCAGATAAAACTGCGCTACTCAATCACCCAAACTGGTTTTTCCTCCGCAGTATTTACCACTTCTGATGCACTGAAGGAGTTAAGAGGCTTATCCCCCTCTTCGCTCCGGTGGCCGTGGGGCAGCTGCGCTGATGGGCTCCCGCAGCCCCCACACAGCCCCTGGGAGCCGGGAGG
>NW_010531620.1:7071-17147 GCF_000687285.1 Phaethon lepturus | reverse complement strand
AGCCCGAGCAGTTTGGTGCCTGCTCTTAGGTGTAAACTAGGCGTAGCGCCCAACGTCTGGCGCAGCGAGGGGCGAGCAGGGCACCCTTCCCTCCTGGGGGGCCCCATGTCCCTGGGAGCTCCCGGCTTGCGGCCGATCGCTTGGAGCGTGGCTGGGGCCCGCAGCTGGGCGTCCTGCCCCTCTCGTTAGTCCCTGGCACGTGGCATTTTCTACGAGGCGTCTGGTGGGAAGCGGGTCCGTGGCTGGAGGCGGCGGGGGGGGAGCGAAGCGGGGGTGGGGGGAACCCAACTGCCGGTAGTTTTTTTCCGCCGCGGCAGAGAGACGGGGCGGGATGGCAGCCGAGGTGTCACTGAAATAGGGTTCCTGGTCTGGTTGGATCCAGCGCACCAAACAGACACCAAGAATCTAGTTATTTTAGTTTATTCAGGTCTAGACAAACCAAAATATGTACACAACTGGAACACGGCTACAAAGCTAAACCAGCCTTTCCTTTAGCAGTTAGGTCATATTTCAAAACAATGACTAAGTGCTCTATTTTAACAGATTACTTGTGCAAGTCCAAAATACACAAACGCATCGCGTTGGTACCTGATGCGACAACGACGACAAAGCTTCCTTGCTGTGAAACGGGGGTTTTCTGCCAGCCGTGGTTCTCTAGCTAGTTTCTGAACAGTCAGCTGCATAACGTCCGAGTTCTCATGCGGCTTGCACGTTTCCAACAGGTCTCTCATTTAGAAGCTGGAGTCTTATCAGCGCTCGCGTGGGTTTTGCTTAGAACTGTGTGGTGGCAAAGCACGAGATGTACTTACTGGGGTGAAGCTCCTGTGGTGGTCTAAGGGAGCTTTGCAAAGCTAGGGAGTGAGAAGACCCCTCCAAAGAGGATTTTATTGAGCCGTTTCTTTGTTGTCATGCTACGACAATGAACTGTTGGCTCCAGACAACTGGGACTGTCACTGCTTCAAGCCACCCTGTTTTCAAACCCTGCGGAATTTCTGGTGTCTGCTCTGTTCCGTGGTAAACATCTTGTTTGAAGGTTATGCTTCTGGACTGTGTGTGTCCGGTGTTCAGCTAGGACGTATTGGTACTAGGTAAAACATGATCCGTAAAATAAGTCATAATAAAACTTTGTCTTCGCTACCCCTCTATGAGTGATTGCATACGTATTTTAGAGGAGAATGGGATCAGACGGGAATAGTTTCTGTTACCGTTCAAGGCGGCGTTAATGTTTGTGCAAAATTAGGCTAAGGCTAATTGACAGTCACGCCGGCGTTCCCGGGAGCCCTCGCGTGCAACGCGTATGTATGCTCGGCCTTTTCGAGCTATGGAGTGGGTTTAGCTGGGTCCCGGCCACCCTGGCTGCCTCCGGGGTGCCACCAGGCTGGCGCAGGCTTCAAGTTGTGCAGACCAGCACCCGGAGCCAGGTTAGCTGGTAACGGCCTCGGACTCGGCGTTAGGACAAACCTTCCCACAGCTGGACCAGCTGCAGCATCTGGCTGGCCGTGCTCACTACTGGGGGTTGTGACCAAGGCGTTCCGACGGTGGTCACACCGCAACTGCTGCTCTAGGGCTGGAGGCAAGCTAGGACGCCGTCCGTCCTCTCCCTGCGACTGCCGGCCAGGTGGTGGAAATGTGGTGTGCATGGAAATCTGACTTGACTCTAGCGTGAGTTTAATGCCTCTTGGTTTTCTTTACACCAAAGCTTTTGATTACAAATGATCTTCCTCTGTGTACCTTGTGGGAAGCTGTTGATGGTGTCCCTCTTTCTAATGTCCTTTGCATCCTCAAATTCATTTATATATACAGTGTTTTAAAAAGGAGGGGAAAAAAAAAAAGGAAAGAAAGAAAACAGACTTTACTGCTCAAATCCCTGCAGAACTCACAGACATAGCGGGAAATTTTGTGTTAATCGAGTCCCAAAGCGTGGGGTGCTTTTCATAATGCTCCGTAGCTCCCCGAGAGTGCAGGAGAACGCCGAGCATCCCGGGTGCTGCTGGCGCCCAGGCAGGGTTTCGTGCATCTCGGTGGGCTTTGTGCCCGCAAAAGCTGGGCAGATGTACAAACCTGCAGCCTCCGACTCTGGCGCGCTCGCTGGTTTGTTGTTAAGTTGTGTTAAGAAGCTTGTGCTTCACCGAACGGTCCGAGTCAAGAAACTACCCCCCCTTCCCTGCAGCTTCAGCTCTCCCTTACTTTAGTCAAGCGAAGGGATGTGCATCTTGCCCCCGGCTTTCCGGTACCGCTGGAGGCTGCAGCGAAGAGCAAAGCTGCTGGGCAGGCTGGAATGGAGGGCACGGGGCGAAGTCAGGGCTTCGCAGAGCCGCGTACAGCAATATCCCCGCTTCAGAACTGCGATGTAGTGTCTTTTTTTTTTTTTGTCCCTTTAGACAAGTTACTGAGAAGACAACTTCTATTTCATGTGAGTTACTTCTAGGACTCTGAGGACGCCTCCTCCCAAGTCACAGATTATCTTGGTTTCGGTTCAAATGAGCTGACTGAATGCCAGAGAACCTCTCTGTAGTGAAGACAAAGTCCAGGAGCAGGCATACATACAGTTAAGCACTGAAGGTCTGGTGCCCAACAGTACACTTTACAAATTTAACTGATTGGAAAAGTGGAGGTATTTATTTAGCACATGAGTCTTCTGGGATGAGGGGGATGCATTTAAGAAGGTGCAGGTTCACTGCTCCCTTGCCTCGGCTTAAGGTTGAAAAAACAGAATTGTTTTGACTGGAGCAAATAAAACTCTTACTTGTGTGTCTCGCCCAGAGAGATAATGAGTCATGTGTATAAATGGCTGAGCAGCTATCAACAATTCCAGTTCATTATCTAAATGTCTGATTTGGCTCCTGAGCAGTGAGCTTCCAGGATTTAATTTTCTTTCCTGGGTTTTCATTACCTTCTTAGGGCTGAACTGGTCTTTTGACAGGAGAGATGCTCTGATTTCTAAGGTATGTGGATGCAGCCTGCTAGGGAAGAGTGTCTGTGGCTCCAGGACAAAGACCATTTTCATGTGCCTGACTTTCTTTCATCGCTGGCCTCTCCAGAAGATGGGCAAGCTGTGCTGAATAGGTCGGTGCTGTACGGTGGACGTGAATGCCAATAGACTCCTCTGTATAGACACATTCCTTCGGTGCTGCAGCCTTGGCAGAAGCACTGGGAGCCGAGGAAAAAGCAGACATGAAAGGTCGTGTCTATTTAGTTTAGGTCTGCTCAATTCTTCTTTTTAAGAGCTGTAACTGTAGCTGAATGGGCAAATGTGCCAGAAATTGAGAGTTCCCAGGCAGAAACGTCCGTGCCGGGGGCCTGAGGAGCGGGCAGTGAGGCTGTAAATCCTCCCAGGCTCTAGTTTTTTTTGCTCTTCCCACAGTTGCATCGCTTCCAAACTACAGCGAACTTGGGAGAGATGCATCAGGGAAACTCTGTGCCTCGTAGTTTACGTAAAGAGGACGGTCCTCTTGCTGCTCCTCTCTTTCTTTTGCGTTGAACTAAACGGGCTCGGTTTTAAACGTGACCTGACCACTGGCCAAGCGGCGGTCGTGCTGCCCGTCTGCAAGGGCTCGCGATGCAACGGGAAGCCTTTCCGTTAGTAAATAACATTTCTGGTCTTTGAAGTCAGGGGATAACTCGGAAAGCCTTTGAAGGGCGCAGGGTGTTCATCTGCCCCAGGACTGCTGCTGGCCCCCACCTGGGGGAGTCCCCAGACCCCTCCCATTCAAAGGCAGATGAAGTTCTTTACATATCTGAGAGTTGGCGGTTTCAAGGTATCTTGTTATCGCTAGCGTGGGACTTGGGAAGTTGCGGGCTGTCGCTCGGGAGAAAAGCTGCCAGATAACGTCGGGTCATGCTGCTATTTTAGAGCTCTGTTTGCAGGGATGCAATACCTTGGCTGGGCGTAGAGGAAATGCATTTCATCGGAGTCGAAAATGGACAAAGGACGGCTTGGAAGGAGGTCAAACTGTGGCAATTAGTAAATCAGTTCTACCTTTTTCTTTTCCTTCTTTTAAATAAAATATTTTTAAATATATCTCTCTGTATTTTTGGAACTCATACTGCTAGTGCTCTCTTTGCTTGTGTTTGTCGCTGCCGTTGCATACGGATACGGACCGTGGAGGTCATTCATTTAGCTCTCCCAGCAAACATACTTGTACTCGAGCGCCTCGTAAGATTGTCTTGCTTTGTGCCTCGCCTGGGGCTGAGGGAATAATCCCTTATCTCTGTGAGCAAGACTGTTCCCCAGAAGCCCTTTGGCCGGTGTTCGGTGGCAGCAGCCTTGCAGGGCGCTTGGACTCCCGTTCCCGCAGCGGGGATCCCGGCTGCACTTTCAGTTTTAAAGGCTCTTTGGTGCAGCTGCTCCCGCGGCTCTTCGAGAGCTGCCGTACTGAAGAAAATCTCCAGTCTGTGCTGCTCTGAAGAGGCCGGGCTGCACGGACAACTTTTCCGCTAGCGCGGCCCAAAGCCGCGAAAAGTAGCGCTGGAGAACAAACCTCGATGAGCAGAAAAACCGGCCGCCCCTCCAACATGACTGCACACACGAATCTCCAGCTACTGCGTGGTTAGGAAGGTTATAGGAAGCATAGAAATTCCTCAAAACCACAGCAGGGCTGCTCTGCTGGCTGTAGTGCTTGGCTAGGGACCTCCAAATCCCGGCAGCTCGCTTCCCAGCCCCGTCTGTTAAGATGGTAGGTTGGAGTTTGGTGGGGGTCTGGGCCGCCGAATGCCACCTTCCATCCAGCTGTACTCTGAACTGGCTCAGGGCTCCCGACACCCCCCGAACGAGGGGGAGAAGCCAACGCTGTCTCTAGAAGAGGTACGTACTCCGGGCTTGCTCTCCGCATCTAAAGCAGGAGACCTGGATGCAGGACGTGAACTTGGGTCAGGAATCTCCCAAACCAGGCTTTGGTGGTTTGGGCAGGTTCCATTTTTATGGTCTGAAACCAAAATGGCAGAGAAACCTGTAGTATTGAAAATCAATTTATTGGGGAGAGGACAGAAATAAGGGTGTTCAGCTACAATAGTGTGTCTGGCAGCTCCCGCTATAAATGAGGGTGGAAATGGTGCCCTGGGGTCTTGATAAAGCTTGAAGTCAAATGGTAAGAAAGAAATACCTTTCCCGAGGGGAGTGGGCTTCTAGTAGGTAGTGTTTTGGTTCGTTTTTTTAAAACGGTGAATGAAATTATTTAAATGTACAGCAATTCTGCATTTAAAAGCTGCTGCGGTGTTCAGAAAAAGCCTTTTGTGTAGCTTGTGAAATAGTAACGAGTGATACAAACTAGTAATTTAAAGGCTGCGTTAGTGGTCGCTCTCGTTAACGTAGTAAGCTGGTAGCATCAAAGTCAGGAAAGAGGGAGGTAGAAAGGAAAAATTTCATGCTGCAGTAAATACATACTTGATGAATAATAAGTATGTATAATGTTGTTCAGGTTCTGGCTGTTCTAGTCGGAAAGGCTCTGTCTGATGATAAATTAGCTTGTTTATTCCTATCCTGCTGTTGGTTAGTGTAATGAAGCAGAAGTCCATTGTGTGTGCTCGTTGGGTAGCGATGGCTCGGCACAGAAGGGGGTAATTGAGTAGAAAAGCAGAATGTTCCTGGTGCATGGGAGAAGTTAACACCACATGAGGTCAGTAGGATTCAAGCTTTAATCAATGTAGACACAATGCAATTGAGATTTTCTAAAGGGCTTGTTTATAGTGCGAGAGCAAGGGTCAGTAGTTAATTTGAAATGCTGTAGGTGTTCTAGATGAGAAGGTACAAAATATGTATGATAGAGGTAAGTATTCATATGGCAGGGGAGAGGGGATGTTATCCTTGTAATTGGGCTGAATGCCTTGTTTGCGGGAGTATGGAGGAGGGAAGAAGGAAGGAATTGTTTTAGCGTTTATCGTGGGAGCTTTTTAAAGATCTACTTAATTTACTGAAATTAATAAACTGAGTGATGGTGGCTCTCATGCAAATCCAGGCACACGTAATACTGTAAAATGAAAATATAGAAAAATTGCGCTCACTTATCTCATAGTAAATTTCTTTTTTTTAACCGAGAGAGTTAAGTCTAAATAACAGTGAAACAGTCGTTTGGTTGGTTGGTTTCTCTGAGGAATGGTTCCTGAAGTAAGCCCCTTTACAGGCGGGATCTTATTTTCTGCTTTTCTTCTCAGTAAAGAAAAGGGCAATGAACGCTTACATGTTAATGGAGATAAGATCACTTCAAAGCCAGTGTAGCTGAAACTAAAAATAGGAAAGCTACTTATTGCTGTACTAGAGAGATGTTAAAGCGTTACCGGCTAAACCCCCATCAAGGTTTGAACTGGGGCTTTGAGAATATTTTTTAAAAATCAGTTCTACAGCTATTTGCTAACATCTTTCAGGGTAAGTCCAGTGGGCTACGAATGGTGCTGGAGTTTGTCTAAATGAGTCTCTCTGTTCCATTCACCCTCCTCCATCCCCACATACCGTCACTACCATGCTTTGCAGGAGACGTGAGCCCAAGAGATAGGTAGGAACAAGTTTTACTTATGGCATAAAGATGTGAAAGGACATTTATTAAAGATTGATAACCGTTTGGAGAAAGTCAACTTTATTTGCTTCTTTCTTAAACCATTACATCTTTAACTTTGTTTTTTTCTTGTAGAAATTTGAGGGTGAAATGTCATTTTTTTCCCATGTTTGAAGATTCATTGGTTCATTCAAAGTTCATTGCCACTAGAAAGCTTCCTTACGCTACTGGGTTTTGCTCCCTCTTTTTGTATTCTACCTGTGTTCTGTACCTCAGCTAAGCTTTGGGCCACTAAGTTTTCTGTAGGGGCAACCGAGCATCATCTGTAAATGCACCAACAGCGGGAGGGAGTTGGGTGGAGAAGAGCAGAAACATCTGTGGGGGTGAGGGACGAGGCAGCGCGCAGGAGGGCTGGCAGCTCTAGGGACAACCAGCTGTGACTTTTCCGAGACAAAAAGTGAACTGCGTTGGCGGCCGCGTTGTGTCACATCCATACGACGCGCGCTGTGGCAGAGGCTCTCGTGCAATCACCAAATACGCAGATTGTAAGCGCAGTCGCTGCTTGGTGTGGGAAGGCTTCACCCTCGCAGGCGAGAGCAGGATTTCCCAACGCCTCCCTCGATCCAGCGTAGGATTTCGCAGAATGGTAAGGCTTTGTCAGTCTGATCTCCTGGCTCGTAGAAACAGCACTGAAAACCGTTCTGGGGAATGAAACGTGGCTATTTGGTACAGGGCAAAGATTCAGGGCGTTTGGAGGGGAGAGCAAAGAAAGTGGTGACTAAGTGGAATATATATGCTCTGGGACTGGTACGTGCACATAATCCAGCTGACAGTAACTTCTGCTGCACGTAGGGCAGGGATCGTGCCCCTGGACTGGGCACTGGTGAGGCCACACCTTGAATCCTGTGTTCAGTGTTGGGCCCCTCACTACCAGAAGGACGTTGAGGTGCTGGAGCGTGTCCAGAGAAGGACAACGGAGCTGGGGAGGGGTCTGGAGCACAAGTCTGATGGGGAGCGGCTGAGGGAACTGGGGGTGTTCAGTCTGGAGAAGAGGAGGCTGAGGGGAGCCCTCATCGCTCTCTACAACTACCTGAAAGGGGTTGTGGTGAGGTGGGGGTTGGTCTTTTCTCCCAAGTAACCAGCGACAGGACGAGAGGAAATGGCCTCAAGTTGTGCCAGGGGAGGTTTGGATTAGATATTACGAAAAATTTCTTTACAGAGAGAGTGGTCAAGCGTTGGCACAGGCTGCCCAGGGAGGTGGTGGAGTCACCATCACTGGAAGTGTCCAAAAAACATGTGGATGTGTCACTTGGGGACATGGGTTAGTGGGCATGGGGGTGTTGGGTTGACAGTCGGACTTGGTGATCTTTTCCTACCTTAATGATTCTGTGATTCTGTAAACTTGACTTTTGACTGCTCTATAGTAACTTAATACTTAGTCTGTATGTGAAGTGATAGAAACAGGAATGAGGGGACTGCAAGAGCAGAACATCAGTATCTGGAGAGCAGTAACCACCTTCAAGACCTGGTGGGATAAGGCCCTGAGTGCCCTACTCTGACCTCCCGGCTGACCCTGCCACGAGCAGGAGCTTGGACAAGAGACCACCCCAGGTCCCATGCAGAGTAACTCTGGTTCCTCAGCCACAAACATTGCTCTGCTCTTTGAGCAGGTTTATTTTTAATACTCTGGCCAAGGAAGCATAATTCTGTAATACAAAGCTCTAGCTTTTGTTTGAAAAATTACGGTAACAAAATCAAGGTTGGGAAGCTGTGATTAATGAGTTACACTCGTATTGATTGGGGGAATGGGTGTTTACTTTCCTTTTTCAGCAACCAGATGAGGAGGGTTAAGCCTCAACTAAAACTTGCCAACTCCCCCACCCCCCAAAATACTCCCTTTGCTTCATTTAGTTGATCACAGTGTTGCACTCCTCTTGAACAGAGTGAAAACTTTCCCTTCTGAGGTTTCCCAAAGCCAGCCTTGGGACCGTGGTAGTAAAACCAGGATCTAAGCCAGTGGCTCAAGAAAGCACGACATCAGTGTTGGACAGGCCTGGATCCCCTGGGTCCCTTCAGAGTACCCCGCTAGTTACCAGTTTGGGTATTTGGGGCAGGGTGCTCAGTTTCTTCAGCAACTGTTGTAGGGTTTTGTTGCGGAGAATAAAGAGGGGGCAGAAGCAGCCTTGGATCACAGAATCATTAAGGTTGGAAACGACCTTTAAGATCATCAAGTCCAACTGTCAACCCAACACCTCCATGCCCACTAAACCGTGTCCCAAAATGCCACATCTACACGTTTTTTGAACACCTCCCAGTGATGGTGATGGGTGGCTTGGGGTGTCCCATCCGTGTGATGAATCACTGCTGTTTGCCCACCCTCGTGCTCTGTTTAGTGTATGTGAAGTGAAAGAATTTTGATTCCAGTTGAGATGTAGGAGAGAAAGCCTCTCTATCTTGGCAATGAGGGTGGTCACCAGTGCTGAGAAACCAAATCATGGCATCTTTTGCTGAACGAGGTCCTAAGATCTTTGACCTCTCTGACCAGTAGATACATAAGGTATGCCGAGATGTCTCCTTTGAATCCTCTTATTTGGAGTTATTCTACAACACTTTCATCTTAGTTTTGTGTGAAACACTGCTACCAGTTTAACACGAGACTGAGTAGTTTTGGATCATTCAAAACTGAAAGCAATTCCACTTCTGTTTTCCCCCAGCATTAAATGTCTTCATCCCTTTTAACTGCCGCTGTTTCCTGGGGACATGGCTTGAGAACATCCATCTGCTTGAGCCGAGGTACCATTGGCTATAGGCTACTTTTCGTAGGAAAAGTGGGAAAAGTCTGACTGAAAGCCTTGCTGGAAATGATGTGCAAGAGTTGCTTCAATCTGTAAGATGTAGCCGAAACGGCTGTGAAAGTTCACCAGAAGTCCTCCCCGGGAAGCGGCGACCACGCCGCGGAAGGCGCTCCGGGGGCTCGCTGGCTAAGGCTGCTGCAAGGAGCCGTGCTTCCATGGCAGGGAACGGCAGGGTCTGCTGTCACCCGTGTAATTTGGGGTATCCTTGGGGCTTTTGCAGTGAGCCAGGCACCTCTAAAGCCTCTGCTGAAGGAGATGCAGCGGGGGGCTTCCCCGTTGCCCAGCAGCGTAGGGGCCGGCTGTGCCCGCCGGTCAGCACATGCCTTTATGGCGGACGTGTTTATAGCAGGTATGCAAACAAGCTTCCAAGAGGTAAACTGTGTTCAGGCCCCAAACTAGCATGAAAACAAGTGAACTGCAAAAGGGAGGCTGCTCAGGCTGCATGGGTTTTATTTTCACGTCTGTGCTTACCTGGGTTTTTGAGGAGGGCTGAATGCAGGTTTGTCCCACCAGTGTAAGGAGGGCTCTGGTGGTGACAGTCACCTCCTGCCCGCTTCCCACGGGCGCAGGCACGCCGGCTCCTTGGGGATCATGCCTGTTGCTCCGACAGCGTTTGCTGTGAATCATCCTGGCTCTAAACTTGTCTGTGGGAAGGTTTTTTCTCTTAAGTGGGGGGGTTGGAAGTACCCACCGACAGCGCTAGCGGCTCCCCTGGGCTCGGGCCTCCAGCCCC
>NW_010531620.1:0-6956 GCF_000687285.1 Phaethon lepturus | reverse complement strand
TCCAGCCCTGCCGAGTTTGAACCCCTTGGAGCGAGGGGTCTCGGCTCGATGCCGGCTCACGGCCCCCGGAGCCAGGGCACCTTCGTGGGGGCTCCCCGGGCAGCCCCAACCCACGCTCACCTGCTGTTTGAGCCGGCTCCTGGAGAGCCGTGCTCCCGACTTCTGCAAAACCCTCCCGAGAAAAGCCCTGCTCCTGGCTTCCCCCGCTGACCCCCCGGGGTACCTGCATTACTGCAGCGCTTCGCACCCCAGCGAGCAGCCGGCGAGGCTTATCCGCTGTATTATGCACAAATGGCCATTTAATTATTTACAGGCTGACATATATCATTTAATATATAAAGCTGAACCATCTACCAGCCCACAGGCAGAACGCCTGAAAGCAGCCTGCTTGGCACCACGTTTTAACTGAAATCCCTCGGTGCTAGCTTTGTTTTGCATAGCACTTTGTAATACTGTTAGTTGACTTGGCTGCAGTTTCACAAAGCGTTTTTTTCCACTTGGTTCAACACTCACTTGAATTTAATGGGACTGGAACCAAACGAGTAATGGAAGCCAAGTGCCGACGTTTGTTTGCTGCGCAGTTCCCGACAATAAGTATATATAGTAATTGTCTCTTGCGCCTCAAAACTGTAACTTTGGCAGAGCGGATGCTTGAGTTAGCATGCCAAGTATTTAAAATCGTAATCAGTCAGTGATGAAAACGTGTATTTATGGCTATAATCAGTTGCATCAAAGCAAGAAACATTCGTCTTCTCTGTAGAAGTAATAACGTCTCTGAATTCAGAAACGTCTACTTTTAAATCGCACAAAGATCTGTCAAAGTTAAAAAGCTCCGAGAGCTTGGCCTGAGTCTTTGGCTTATTTCACAACAATATTCCTAATATTCGCTTAAGCTGCAGTTTTAGCCACGGTTACTAGGTTCTGCATCGAGGCGTGATAAAGGAATGTTGCGCTGTTTTATGCACTTACGGCACATCATTAAAGCGTTCTGCAATCCTGGACTCGCAGTTAGGTTTCTGGTTTGTCTTTCGAATGCTTGACTTTATTCTGTTTTGCTGTTTCTCTCTGGCCTACCAATGGCTTATTCTTTTTGGAGGGGGCTGCTGTAAGGCAGGAGCTCGCCGTGGTTCCCGGAGCACTGCCGGAGGCAGCGGCGGTTTGAGACACGTCCACGATGCGCTGAGGCTGTGGATTGATGAATCTGGAAGTATTCCTGCCTAAGCAAATCCCCCTTCTTTTAGCCCACCCTTTCTGCCAGCATCACTGCTACTTTTCAGCTAGAAGAAACTTACTGCTGTCAAAAAAATTGAAAAAAGGCAGTTTATAAACAACTGCTTTTTAATAACTTCCTCCCGACTCGCACGTTGAGTCATCCCTCCCCTGCCGTAGGAAGGAGCGCGGATGTCGTCCTTCTAATGAGGTGGCACGTTGGTGAAGATGCTGCGCAGGGCTCCTGGCTCGGATCCCAAAGAGCTGCTGCCGTGATGCTGCGTCCAAATTACAAGGGAGCCAGGTCTGAATCATCTGGGTGTAGCGCGTGTGGATGTCGGCGCGCTGAGCCTGGGGAACCCTGAGCTGGCTCTGCCCCGGACGGGGCTGGGGGTGGCTGGGTGGGTGTTGCTCAGTTTTTGGTTTGTTTTTCTCATTGAAATACTTGGAAGTTTGTAGACAGGGTGTTAGTGCTTGCTGCTGGAGGTTTTTTGGTGGACTGTGATCTCTTCGGGAAGCCCTGGACTGTCTATTAGAATGAAGATGGTGACGACGTGGAAATAACCTTCCGCGGGCACCCGTGGGCTGGCCAGCAGATCCCCAATTTTACATGACCACCCCGGCGCCTTTTTTCCAGAGACTTTGACATTAAGCCATCTGTTATTCTATATGCCTGGATATCTATTGTTCTATGTGCTGCTTCTGTTTTAATTCATAGTATAGGAACATTGCAATGCTTATCACTTGCATTAGAGCATTTTTACATCATTAGGTCGAATTTGCACTTAAATTTTTGGATTTCAAGCCTTATTTTCATTTTTAAAGGGGCTGGGTAGTCTGGGGTTTCTCATAAATGTCGTTTCACAAACTTGTATTACACAGCTTTAATTTCTCCAAATTCTAGTGAAAACAGACGTCAAGAAAATACTTTTAATAGCTTAAAAAGAGCTAACCTGCTCCATCTGCTTCCCAAAACCTGTGAAGCTGGAAGGAATTCATTACAGCATGTCCGACGGTACCTTCCTGGTAATGCTTCAGAAAATAGGACAGTTCTGGTTTAATTGCAGTGAAATGTATTGGGTGTCAAAATGCGTTGAGTTGGCTGTTGCGCAACACAAAAAATACTTCTTTCTATGACAAAAGGGGAATAGATCCGTAAGGGACAGGGGAATTACTGACCTTCTGGTCACTGGACTTTCTGACCCATGGAAACCCCTCGGATCGTGCTGGGGAGATGAGGAACTGGAGCAGCTCCAGTTCTGCTCATCTCCATGATTTGCCGGTTCTGTGATGCATTAAAATAGCATTAAAATATTTATTTCCCAAATGATACTGGAAACAGGGCAGAACCGCTGTCATGAGAAGTCTTTGCATGGCAGAACTATGTTGGAAATGTATTTGAGTTTTTTTCTGTCTCTCAGATGTGGAAGTGTTACATGCTGAAATTCTGGCTGAAGGTGGAATGCGTTTCTTTCCTGCTTTCATCCCTCTTTGTACTTAAGAGTTGGAGTGTTTTCTCATCGACGTAAAGCCCGAGCAGTATACCGCTCCATAGTTGTAACTGTCTGATCTGGGACGTCACCCCTGTTCCTTGTGTCGGGATAACGTGTACCCTGTGCACGTGCACAAAGCCTCCCCGCTTGCTGCGGTGATGGGGACGGTGCAGGGCCTGGGGAGCATTTCTGAGCCAAGATCTCTCTTCAGATTCTTTGCTCCCAATATCTCAAAAATCCCCGTGGCGAGGGGAAAGAGAGAGACAAATCTGTGGCTGTAACAGTCACTAGTTCACAGCTGACTTACAGCAAAAGGAAGAAATACCTTCATGCAGAACACTTCTCTACAGTTAGCGGCCGTGGGTGAGCAAGGACCTTTGGGGCGTCACAGAGGTGGCCAGCTTACCCCGTGTTTTCCGCGTAGGGAGTTTCGGCGAGGCCGAGACGGCTCCCACAGCAAGTTTGCAGGCAGCAGATGTTGGTGATGGCCGTGGGCTGGGTTAGATGCAAAGTGGTGCTGCTCTCTCCCATTCCCAAGGATTCTTAAAAAAAGAATTGTGCCATTCGGCATTGAGAAAAGCCTTCCTGCCCGAGGAAGCGTGCGGCTGTGCATGGTTCAAGTTGCCGCAGTAAGTCCTGCCCTGCTGTGCAGGACCACAAGGTTTAGGATTAGCTCATCTGTCTAGGTTTGTGATACAGGCACATGCTTTGCATGCGGATTTGCTCGAGTGAGCAAACTGGAGGGGTGTCTGCACAGAAAAAGATGCTGGTAACTTTTGGTACGATTTTGGTGTAACTGAGGTATCTGAGACTGAACCAGCAGATTCCCACTGCTTCAGCTAATCCTAATTTGATCACGCTACAAAGTCAGTAATATGTCTGTAGACGTAATAAACTTAATTACTTAACTGCAAGATCAAGGAGCGGTGAAGGAGAATCATTTCATGCATTTGTTTTAAATTGCCTTCAAATAGTTGAATGGGGAGCTGCATATTTTGGTGGGGAAACTGCTATATAAGATATCTAAAGATGCTAAAAATGTGGTTCTCTTCCATTGACAGCTCCTAGCCCCACTACAGCTGTTCCTTACACGGCAGTGAAGTGCATTGATGTAAGAAAAAACCACCACAAAACCAAGTGGCTAGTGCCCTGGGGACCCAACAACTGCGAGAAGCTGAAAGACTTCGACGAGGCGGTGAGCAGGCAGATCGAAGCCAACGATATCGTGTTCGCCGTGCACATTCCCCTCCCCATCAAGGAGATGAGCCCCTGGTTCCAGTTCATGCTTTTCATCATGCAGCTGGACATCGCGTTCAAGATGGACAACGACCTAAGTAAGTCCCGCTCCATCGTTCATTAGGTACCGGACTGGCCTAATTTCCCAATGTGTTTTTCTTGAAGTTGCTTTTATTTTGCACCGTATGTTAACTGCTACAGTGCGAGGTGATACAGGAGCACGTTCTACAGGTGGGAATCAGTAATGAGACATTCCGATATGTGTTTTTGCATGGAGAGCTTTTCATGCTGCGCTAGCCAGTAGCTAAGCAGGCGATGAGCAGGTTCCCCGTTAAAGTATGTAGACCACCGGCAACTACACGGGTTCAAAGCCAGCAATTCACTTTCCTAGTTCCTGGGTTTCATATAGTTTTTCAAAATATTCCGGGTTGCTGGAACATTTTGCAGTCGATAATACAGCCCAGCCCTTTCAGTTGCTTCTCTCCTCCTGCTTCTACATGTTCCCGACTCGTCCCTTGTGCTGACTCTGCACGTGCCTGGCCGTGAGCTGCGTCGTGCAGCCTCCTCCACAGAAACTCGGATTTGGCCAGGCAAGCTTTCTGACTGGTTAGTAGGCTGAGTTGAACTGGTTACCAGTTCCCCTTACTTTAAGCCACGCTCTTCTGCTCTGTTTGCCTATCACTTTTGTGTGGCGAGTTTCTAAACTGCAAGCCAAAGCGAAGTAAAAAGTAAAAGTAAATAAAAAATTTAATTTTTAGTAAATTAAATTACTGAGCCGGAAGTTTACATGAGGAGCTCATAAGAGAGAGTGCTCATGTCTGAGGTTTTTCATTCTCTGTTGGGCACCGGTTGCAGAAGAATTGATGTTTATTTGCTGAGCCTTTGTCATAACTTTAACTTCTTCAGTTTGAGGTTGGTTGTTGTTGAACTGAAATAGTTGCCCTACCTTCCATCAATTGCGGGGATACGCTAGGATTTGATAAATGCAGATGGAAAATACCTTTTGGCCTGGAAACTACAGTGGTCTGAATTCATTGGAGAACTGTATAGGCACAGGAACTGTGGAAGAAGCTGTCTTATTGGGATTCACCCTTAGTACCTGGAAGAAGATAAAATATGAAAAAAAAAAACCCCAAACAAACAACAAATCCAAAGGAAAAAAAAAAACCCCAACCTCAAAAGCAACCCTGTAAAAAAATCTGCAAAATGTCAGGAGCAGCAAGAGCCAGACTGGTCTGTCCCTCACTGAAAGAAGAGTTGTACGTGTGCGTACATCTTTTGACGTGTTTGGGGAGGGGGGAAATCCCTCTCTAACAACTATAACCTAACAACGAATAAACAATTTACTTTTCAAGCTGGTCTGAACTGGGGCTTCTGCAGCTCCTTCACTGCAGCTGGTCTCTTGGTCTGGCCCTAGTGTTCATGTAACCGTGCGGTGGAGCAGTTCAGGGAGCAAATCCAGTTTAGAAACTGGCTACTGGGTTGGGGCAGTGGGCTAGTAAACGCGCGTGCTGGTGCAGGGGGAGCTGGCGGCAAGGTCACCGTGGATCTGCTGAAGCTTTCATGACAGCTCTACATTTCCTTGACCGCCTTGCCTGCTCAGCGCGGACCTGTTCCTTCCTAGCTATTTAATGTATCATCATTAAGATAGGTTAAAAATGAGATTGTGTAGAGCTTACACATTGTATTCTTATCCCTGTAATTATCTTTAAAATACAAAGAGAGGAGCTGTGTGACTGACGCCTCAGCTTCTTAGACTTCAATAGATGACTGCGTTTAGAGAAATAACACTTTGTTCTGAGACTTTTGAAGTCGAACTGCTGAGCTGGAGTCAGTAACTGTCTGAGCACCTGGGAGCAGGTTACTAAAATGCTAAACAAGCTTTTGACAGTGTTTCTCCTGGAAGTGCAAAGAGCCTTTTCTTCCAGTCATTATTTGTGCTGTTCAGTGACCAAGTCCTTCAAAGGTGGGAACTTTTTTTGAGATTTCAAAGCCACCCTCTATGTAATGAAAGCAAGGTTTGGGAGTGAGCTGTGCCAATTCTGCAGCTGGGAAAGACTCTGTTTCTGGTCATTATAAGTTCAGTAGCTGCTGGTGGTTTTTGTTTGTAAGAAGCATTTGGAGACGAGGGACATTGATACTTCTTATGGTGTGAGCTTACTTGGCACATCTTGAAGGTTTCCTTTCATTGACTGAAGAAAGTATTTTAAAACGCTGTTTTCCTACACTTTGTGCCAAGCTGAAGGCAGATGTAAATTAAGTGCAAAATCTAAGAAGCTAGTGAGTAATGCATTTCTTCCTTGCTAGATTGTGTTGCAACAGATTTTTAAAAAATAAAAATAAGTCTTGTTAAGCCAAAACAATTGCCTGTGCGTCCCTGTATCTTGCTGCAAACTTTGCATCAGTGTTAAGAGCTTCGTTGTTCAGGTGCTTGGAATCAGCTCCTCAGAAGAGGCAATACTGAAGATGTGAAATAACCGCATTTCTTCTTTGAAGTTGCTAATTTGAGTTTCTTCTCTCTTAAGCTTTGAGACACCTCAAAGCCAGCGGTCGTCCTGCTGTAGTTAATGCCAGCAGGGGCCGGTGCCAAACCAGGGACGGCTCCTGGAAGGCGTCGCAGCTGCTAAAGCCTCGGCCAGTCGCCGTCGCCATGACGGTCTTGAGGCTGCCTCAGCTCACCCAGGAAAGCAGCACCGCCTGGTAACTGCGAAGGCTCTTGGAGGCCTGAAGAAGCTGGCTGCCTGTCTCCCTGGGGAAGCATCCCGGTCTCCCAAAGCCCCGCAGCGTGGTCTGAAGGTGTTAAAGGCGGTGTGAGCCATGCAGGGGCCTGGGCTCAGCCGTGCTCCCCTGCTTGGCCTTCACCGGGGACGCTGCTGAGCCCCGTCTCAAACTGCCGCCTGCTCTTCACCCCAGCGGCGCTTGGTCGTCCTCTTCCCCCGCAATCCCTAAGCCAGGCCGACGCACGGAACAAGAACTTCCATCGGCTGCGAGTCCGTGGGCTCGGGTTTTCCGCAAGCG
>NW_010531619.1:0-20639 GCF_000687285.1 Phaethon lepturus | reverse complement strand
CGGCCCGCCGGGGGTCCTGCGGAGCGCAGCCTCTGCGGGGTGAAGGGCGGTGGGGCTGCGGGCCCGCGGTAAAGCTCCTCTTTGTTCCCTCCCGCAGAGCACTACAAGCACCACTGGTTCCCCCTGGTGCCCTCCAAGGGCTCCGGGTACCGGTGCATTAGGATCAACCATAAGATGGACCCCTTGATAGGAAGGGCAGCGGGGATGATTGGACTGAGCCACGAGAGACTCTTCCAGCTCTTACCCAGCGAATTAACTCTTTGGGTCGACCCTTTCGAAGTGTCCTATCGCATAGGTGAAGATGGGTCTATCTGTGTCCTTTATGAAAGTCCCCAGCCTGGTGAAAAGACACCCAAACCGCTGGAGAGCAGGACCAGCTGTAAGGAGGAGTGGAGAATTGGCAGATCCAGCCCTTCCAAGAATTACAACATGATGACAGTTTCTAGTTAAAAACTAGTTTTCCTTGTACAATAATGTATGTATCCCAATCTCATGGTAAACTTCGATGTAACCAAGGTTTTGGGGTTTTAATGATTTTTTTTTTTCCATCCTGTAGTCATTAAAGTTGTAGTAGTAGTGCCAAGTTCTTTGTGGCCAAGGGCTAATGTATAAAGCAGTTCTTTACACTGCATGTTACTTTCTGGATCATGTACTGTACAGTCAGTTGATTGTTTTACACATTTATATTTTCAAAGAAGTTTTGGCTATTTGTAATAAAAAGCAATATTGTAGCTCTCTTTATGATGGATTTTAGTCAAGATTAACACTTGCAAAAACGTTTCTCAATTTGCAGAGCAATAATATGAAGAGGGGTGGGAAACAGATCTAACAAGCTGCACATAAATCTTTCCAGGGACTTGCCTGCACAGACTTCTCTCAGGGTCATTCAAGTTTGGCTGCGAGGTGCAAATCACAAAAATAACTCTTCTTACTTCAAAGCATTCATTTATTTGAGGGCTGGATTCCATCATGCCCCAACATTTTGAAAAAAAGAATTGGGGAATTTGTCTTGTTATTTCTAGTTATTGGAGTAGGACAATAAAGACTTGCTCACACTGCTTTTGACTTGTTGGGTTTTTTTTCCCCCAGGCTTTTTACATTGCTCTCAAAGCTTACTCTAGCTATTTCTAATTGTCACAGATATCTTCGCAATTAGAAAGGTGACGCTCGGAACATTCATCTTTATTTCAGACCACCACAAAATGCTTAGTTTCAGTAAAGCTTGCTAGCTGTGTGTCCAAGTAGAGCTGAATAGTCTGAGTGGAGTGGCGTAGTTTTTTTCAGTGTGCGATATATCAAACTGAATGGAAGCAAAAGTATTCCAGCATTTGATTTATTGCAAAAAATGTTTGAGTTTTTTTGGGGAAGTGGAATTTACATTTAAAACCATCTAGGAAACTAGAATGAAACGCTGATCACCAGTACTGTGTAACTACCTTGACTCTTCTGGAAGGTAAAAACATGCCATTTCTGGTGTTAAGTTTCTTCTCATTTTGTCAGCATCTCTAATACCAGTTGGACACAAGTTCGGTAAAAATATCAAGTACAGTGAATTTGATGTAATAACAAAACTTACCATTGCTGGTCTACATGGAGACTCTTAATATTGATATTCCAGTAAAAGGTTCAATTTACAGATGATGTGATTCCTATTCTAAGAAGCAGTGGTCTGTAATATAGCTATAGAAGCCTGCATGCTGTCTAACATTGCTGTTTTTTTGGTAGGCTGGTGTTCAAGCACAGTTGAATGACTTGATGAGAGAACTTTGTCTAGTATTAGTATGTCAGAAAAGAAAAAATCTTGGCTTTGTCAATAACATGGTAAAACATCAGTGAAGGGCGGTGCAAGTCTGGGCAAACTGGAAAGGGTTGAACTTAATCTCATATAAAGAGTGTGGGGTTTTTTTTTTCTTTGCACTGGGGGGGGAAAAAGGTGTGGCTTCTTGCTGTTTGCCTTATTACTTTGGTGGCAGGCTTGTCTAGTAGTATTTGTTTAATCTGAATAAAAGGTATAGTGTGATTTTCTTAGTAATTAAAACTTTGTAAAAAATGAGTGTGTGTTTCTGGTTGTATCAATCCAGTAAGTAAATTTCTGGATTACTTTAACAAATGGGTGTTAAAGGTCTTGTGGCAGATTGCCTTTTTATTATGCAAGATTGAAAATCAGTTCTTGCGAAATGGGTTTATTCTCTCAGGGAGACAGTAGCACTCTTTTTTTTTTTCCTGATAGAATTACCTGCACTGAATATTTCCTTAGGACCTCTAAGGGGAGGTACTTTACATATTTGTCAGTAATTGAACAGAATACTTTAAATCTGCTAAGGGTGGGGTGGCCTCTTTGATTCAATTTAATTTGAAAGATAATTGGCCTTGCGGCATGTGATACTAACATTCTATCTGAAAAGATGTAGCATGAAGTTTTTAGCTTAACAGTGGATTTACGTAGCAGTGAATGTTTAAAGTGGAATTAAAGATGAACCTGTATGATTTCTGGCTACTGGGTGTGGTTTGCTGTGAAGTAGGGTACAGCAGGTTTTTCAGATGTTCTTTTCTTGCCTGGTGTCTGTCTGTGTGTAAGAGTCAAAAGAGCCTGGATTAATCCAGCCATGGTGAATTCTGTTGCTCCTCATTTATTAATCCTACCATATTCAATGGGATATTTCATACATTATATAGTGTCATGTCTCGAGTATCCTATGCTCTCCAAGTTTGGTATTTGTCATTGAACAGGACATTTTTGCTAGTGTAATTCAAGTTCAATTTCATATACTTAAGCTACAGACATAGAGTTGGAGCTACTGTGCTGACAAGCAGGTAGAGGAGACGGGGGAGCTTGAAGAAAACGCACTGAAGCAAATAAAATCCTTGAGCTGCAAGTAGATACACCATAATATCTGTGACATCTAGAACTACATTCCGTTGCTATAAAAAAAAAGTCAAAGACCTACTAACAGCACAAAGGCTGTTCTGAGTGAATAGAGCTCTTGGTAGTAAGCCAGGGAGGCTGTTATTTGGAGGAAGTAAATAAAATTAACTTTGTGTTTTCCCTAAGAGGTGGTAAGTTTTGCATTCTGCCATTACAACAAACAAGCCAAAATCTTAACATATTTAAAATTATGTACTTTTCACACAAGACTGACTGCATGTGATCACTCATGATTTAAAACAGAACTGTTTTTAATTCTATAGGAAGAATTATTGTATGCTAGCCTCCTGGAAGCAGTAAGGGGGAAGGGTATATTTATTTGTTCTCATGCCTGTATAAGAATGGGTTAACTCTTGGATAAGTAAAGCTGAAGGAAGAAACATTTATCAAGGAAGAAAACATACATTTGCCTGTCTCTCCAAAATGTTGCCTTGCTGCAAAGACAATTAAATAACATTTGTTTTTCTGAGTTGTAAAATCCAAATGAGACAGAAGGTCCCTTAGTTTATATAGCCTGACCACTTGCATACTGCGGCATACTGCGATTCCTATATATTGCACCCCTGACTCGTTATTTGCAACTAAGAATACAGAGGTGTATGGTTTTGAACTGAAAACTTCAAGCAATAAGGGTGTTGTCTGTATTTGTTTCAGATTGTATCACTTTTAGTGTTGGGTAAGTTCAAGTATGAAATCTGGTATGTTTTTTAAGTTTAATTTCTAAACATTGGTGTCCTTACTTCTTTATCCTCAAGATGAAAGAGCCTTCCGGTATGGCCTCTTGTATGCACTTCATACTGCAATCAAATATGGATTAAAAAGATAAAGCCTTTTACGTTTGAGCATAAATCATTTTCTTTTAACTGGGATTTACATATATGCTTTCTGCAAACACACATTCAATTTTTTTAATACGTGCATGAGAATGTGTTCTCAAGAAATGAGTGCAGTGAACCAACTGATCCAGATCACACTGTTCCCACCATTATTTGCCCCTCCACCAGCACTGACAGTACCATGATCTTCACTTCACTGAGAACCATGTAAAATTACTTCAGATCTAGTACTGACATAATTGCTAAATATGAGGTCTTTCACTTAACTCAGTTTTAATTCCTGTAATGCATTCTTTGCTGTGCTGCTTTTCTTTAGAACGCTTTGTGTTTTAGATTGAAGTGCCTTATAAGAAGAGCTTAAATAGTTAATGTTATTGTAATTATTCACACAAAGGACAAACCCCAGGCTTGTTTAACAGGATAGCTTTTCTGTGTAACCATGCTGACTGGCATTAACAGTATCGTTCTACTTTAATTATACTACTTGCTATGAAGTGAATTAATACTTTATTAATTAACCTCCTTTCTACATTTAATCTGTGATTAAAAGTGTTCTAACTCTCCTGCAATTATTAGTTGTTGCTTTTTTTTTTTTATATTGGGATGCCTAGTCTGGAGACGTTTTCTAGTTATTCCCACATGCACTGGAAATAGACATCAGGGTCCCGCAGATATCTGAAGGCAGTCCTCTCTCCATTTTTCTGGACCCTGTGGTTATGTTTTTCCTTATGAAATTCTAAAAAAGTATCTTGATTATATCAGTTTTAGTCATTAATATATTGGAAGTACAGATAGGTAATACTTACCGAACACACACAGCTTTTTGCCTCACTTTAGCAATTCTACAGTCTTCATCTTTTTAGTACTAGAATTCATTTATTTGCTGATGTATCTTAAAAGATCGTTGCTTTTGTATAGCTGTTTTTCTTAGCTATTTTAACTATGGGTTTCCCTTTCACATTTTTTCAGAGTTTTTTAATTCACAATAATCCTGGCAAAAATGCTGGCTTTTTTCTGTTTCACCTTTTTTACCATACTTGTATGGTAAGGAGTGTGACTCAGAACTTTGATCTTATCTTAATTTCTGCCTTATGTTGTGCCAGTGTAGCATCACAACAGTCATCAGTTTGTGCGATTCCTCTGGGCTGATGCATATTGCCATGGCAGAGTGGGAAGACTTGTATTGTTGGGTTGACAGAAGCATTCTTGTTCTTGAGTAGTAAGGTTGATCCTTTTTACTGTCACCATATTGCTTTTTAGAAACTATTTTTTCTTGTGGTGCCTGAAACACTCTTGGTAATTTTTATGCTATAAAAGTAATAAGCCCATCTGTTTTCATTGTTTTCTAGGTGGGGACTGAATTTATTCCAATAATAACAAGTGATATTTTGCTTCCCATTATAAGGCTATGTAACATTTTTCATTGAGAAGTAAACCACCGGTTTTAGCTTGTAATTTGGGTAACTTTGGGGGGGGGCAGTATATTTTAATTGAAATGGTATTGTATGAAAGAATCTTTCATCAGCTTGGGAGAGTCACTCTGCACTGTGAGATTCAGTTGCCCCTTGTTTGCAATCAGGATGACTTAACATCTCTAAAAAGTGTCAGGAAGCAATGAGAACGCAAATTAAATTGTGATTTGTGACCAATCTGGTTTTATGATGATTTTAAACTATCAGTGCCCAGATTATTGATGGTAATATTTGTATAGCCTCATTAGGAGAAGCAGCTATATAATGTCAGTTGTTCTCCCCAGTGGTTCTTAAAAATCCAGAGAAACAAAAACTGTAAAAGATGGCAAATGTCCGTTCAGTTAAATTAAACAGCAACTCAGTCTTGAGTCACTGAAAGTCAGAGGTGCAAATCTCTCTCATGATAAAATGTGTGCTTTAGTAGGCAGAAGAAAAATCGTATCACAAAATGGGTCTATAAAGTTTTAAGCAAACCCCTTGTGCTAAATAAATACCCAGCTTAGAAAAATAAGCTTGTAATTCTGGAGATATGCCAAGTATGAAAGTTCATCTTGAAACAGAACACGTTTTTAAAAGAAAATGCATATATAAAAGTATAAATGCAGTCTTTGTAGATGCTGTGATGCAGCAGCTTTGTGTATGAACTTTCTAGAATATAAACTCTTAGAAACTTTATTTGTAGTTCAGTAGTAACAAGTACAATCAACGTCAAAAGGAATTTTTACTGTAGAGTTTTTGTGGCTGTGAGTACGATGTTTGGGATGATGCAGTGCAGAGCCCAGTCATGCAAACTGTTGTTACACTGGTCACCTCACGCAGCTGACAATAGTGACTTTGGCCTCAGATGGCTGGTATTACTTCTGTGTACCATTCCTAGGATTGAAAAATCTACACGAAGAATGAAGAAACGTGCAAGAAAACTGAGGAAAAAGGTAGGTTGTACCAGAAAATACCTCTCAAGCTGTCTGAACACTGAGCCCCAGTTGTTCCAGTAGTTCTAGGTAGTCAGACGATAATGCTGCACAGAAGCAAGTTCGTTGTATCCTCAGGTTACTGAACCTACTTCATTTTACACTGAGTGCCTACATGGAACTTGCTTTCTTCCACTGGGGCTCTGAGGAGGAAAGGAATTTGCCTGTTATTTATAAATATTTATGAATAGATACAGAAATACTTAGCAATTATGTTATTTGCAACACCTAAGCTTTATTTTTCATGCTGCATATAGGTAAGTAAAATGCTAATTAGTATTCCTAGTGTACAACATCTTTATGTGCAATTCTATTTTAATAACCATACCTATGTATGATATTCATATGCAGTTGACACTTTGCAATCGTCCCCTACCTATTATTTATACAGTGTCATTAGCATCAGAACAGTGTTATGTGAATTTTTCTATTGCATATATGCAACCTGAGGTTTAGATTTGTGTAAAGGCACATGTAGCAGCAATGGAAAAGAATATAATCTCAAATACTGGCTTATGCTTTTATATATTCTTGGAATGGATTATGACAAAAGCTGACCCCTTAGACTTGCCTTTTCTTACCGTGAGTTTGCATTATCATGCATTGTTAGGAAGATGGTGTATTTCTTAGGTTGAAGAAGTATAAATGAAAACGGAATTTTTCTAACATGTATGATGACATATTATTTATTGTTCAAAATAATGTATCACTCATCCAGATCCTTTCTTCAGGGAAGTATGGTTTTTTTCTGGATATACCAGAGGTCATCAAATGCACAACTCACTTGACTGCATGTTAAAGGTTGATACAAGGGTTTTGTCAGAGGGTTTTCCTCTGCGAGAGGAAAAATATGTACAAATGTGTTGGGAGAGGGTCGTCTTGTTCTTTTTGCCCCACAGTGTGATGACCCGATACTGAAACTGAATGTGTTGAATATTTTGAATTGGATTTCAAGATGCTTTTTTTCAAGTGGTTGAAGCATACATGCTAAGACCTCAGTCAAAAGTAATTAAATATGTACTAGAATTTAGCACTAGTGCTGAACATTTAATGTGGAATTAAGTATTTTGATGGATGGAGATTTTTCTGAACAAAATTAATTCAGAATCATGAACTGCAGTATTTATGGAACACTTGGTTTTGTCATTAGTCTTTTCACTAAATTATGTTTAGCTAATATCTCTGTCAGTCTTCATATTTTTTTTTAATGACTCAATGCTACACATTTTAAGTAAGAGAAAGGTGTTGCTTCTATAGAAGTCAGTAGAATTACTCCCAGATTTAACACTGAAAGCCTTTTGGCTCAGGCCTAGATGAACATCTCAAGCACTTGCACTAACTGAGTCCTGTGTTCCATTACCTTCATGGAGCTCCTTCTATTTTCTGAAGTATCAACTGACTTAATTCTAGCTGAAACCTTATCTGTTCTGTGAGTCACTTCACCAGAAAAGAAAATAATTTATCTGCCTATGTTAAGAGTGTCACAACTGTACATGTGCGCCATATGCCTTGATGGTATATTCAGGGAAAGCTGTGTGTTGTTTTCTAAAATAAACAGATATTTGTGTTTTTTTCCCCACAAACCTTTAACATTGATTCTTTTTCTAAATGTGGTCTAAAACACTGATTATTGAACACTTCATGGAATGAAAAATGAAACAAGAAGTCCGGGAACAAAAGTTTGCTGAAGGTAATGGGCTTCTTTTTAGCTGTGATCCAGAGTAGTCTGTGTATCTATCTCAGTTTACGGGACTAGAAATCCAAAGAAAAGCACATACAAAACAACTTCTTGTTGCCCTCTCCTCCTCCCTTCTCACCTTTCTGTGGTTTTGCTGTCCTTCAAATAGTCTTTTCTCATTAAATTTGCTAAACCTTTGTATTGACATGAAATGGAAAGAGATTAATGTTTGTTGATTGACAGACACTGTCTTGACAGCGAATATAAGAATTGGAATAGAAACCAGCACTGGATTAAAAAGGGAAGATTAATCCAGAGCTTTTATGTGCCATCTTTTTCCAGCCTATTACAGCTCTCTTGTTTTCCTACCAGATTGGCAGGTGTAATACTATACTGCAATGTACCTTTTGTATCCTGTTCTTAGCGGCAATAGTATTTTAAATGATCTAGAAGTTACTTTTGCAGAGAGAATTATCTGTTCCAGTATCACTTCACAGGGATCCATAGTTGAGAATATTGAGATCTGGTATCAGTTTTGTTAACTAAGTGTGTAGGGCAAACAATTATGCTTTTGAAAAGTTACCCTTAGCATATTCAGCATATCAGACAGGATCCTAAAAAGCTATATACATTTTTTTCTATGCCTCTGCTAATATGCTTTAGAGTATTTACATATTTTACAGCAGTTGTTTCCTTTAGTGATTACTTCACTATTTCTGAAGATTGGATTTTTTTGTTTAGCAGTGCTGAGTTATTGTTCTTCTAGTAACATATCTCCTGGTGTGGTTCATTGCCTATAAACTAATTATTTAACATACTGCTGCAATGAACTGCATATTATTTCCACTCCTTCAGACAACTAAACAAATTAAAGCTGGAATTCCATTTTCAGCAACAGTATCTAAGCTTTATGCCTGTATCTACAGCTAGTTTTATTCTTACTTAAAACTGCCAGTGAATTAGTAGCCCTAAAATATATCTTTTAGTCTTTTTTCCAGTAAGTCTTTTTCATTTGTAATGCAGTTGTCTCATGTTTCATGCTTGGTTCCCAATTTTTAACCTTTTTTCCACAAGTATATGCTGAAGTCTTTAATTGGCATTTTGATGATCGTTTTGTTTGAAATTAATCACATTTCTCTTATTTCTCTCCCTATCCCCCCCAAATTTGCAAGTGCTGTTTTCATATCTGAGTTCATGTGGTTGTAATCAAACCGTTTTCTGATATTCTTCCTTTCTATGTGTGTCACATCAGTGATGGCTCTCATCTTGCCGTACCAATATTTTTCAGTAATTGTTGAATGTTTTCCCTGTTTCAGAGGAAGGGGGAGGCCTGTCACCGGGAGAGATAGTTTGTTGTATAGAACATGTAAACGGTTACCGTTTACAGGCTATAACCCTGTGTTGTGACAGACATCTCACTGTGCTGCAGAAAAATGGAGGAACTGAAAAACTTGCGTACAAATTCTAAAGGTAGTTGCCCCTTTTGTAGGAAAACAAAGCTGAGCTTACTTTTTAATGATTAACAGTGTTGGGGGAAATTTTTTTCTACCTTCATGCTTTATTTATGGAGCTATTGTTTGTATCTTTGTTTATGCTTCTTGGAAGAGGGACTATTTTTATGTAATCCACCTGGTGTCTTTGTGGACATCTCCATATAAAAACAAATAAAGCAGTATTTCAATGTTCCTTTTCTCATCTATTATATAAACTCCCTATTTGTATAAAAACAGTTCCTTTGTATTAATTTGCATTTAAATGACTTATCAGTAACACTTCTGTTACTTTAGACATCATGTTTAGAATGATTAGGAAATTGGTGGCAGAAAATGGTCACTTTTGATAAAGGTAAATTTTTGGTAAAGCAAAACATTTGTTACAATCAAAGATTCTAGTTCTTCATTTCTGCTAGAGTTAAAATATCTGTGAAATCAAATGGGTATTTTAAGTTGGCAGTAATATGAAGTAGTGGGCCTGAAAATTTGATAGCAAGAGAGGACAATTAACTTTGTATCATGCCTCATGGTCTAAAAGAACAGTGTGATGCTTGTGAAAGTTTGCTGTCATTTCACTTGCTCCTAGTGCGTATGTGGGCATGTCTATCTTTTGAAGGTCTTGTGAATATCTTCAACATCTTGTAAAGCTTATCTATGTACACAGATAAAAAATAACAAAGCCTTCTAGGGTACAATATAGTAGGAATACTGCAGCAGAAAGGAAAATATATGTCATTAAGTACAGCATCTTGGGTTATGAAATAAAGCATCACACCTAACATACATTGTTAGATTGATCTATCAGGAATTTTCTCTTACTATATATGCAGTTGTGTGTTCCCCTCCCCCAGTTTGCTCTTTGCTCTGTCGTTGTGTTCCGATGATGTCTTGTTTCTGTAAGGTGATGATGTATAAGCAGAAAAACTGAAACATGGTGGTGTTAATGCAAGTATCCCCTGCAGCAAGAGCCAAATGTGGCAAAATGGTGCTTGTTAGGCAGATGGGAGGGTAGGAGATAAAGGTAATGGGGAATAAGTGTGACCAGACTCTTCTCAAAACTCTGAAGGGCCCTTGGGAAATGTTCATGAACTGGAAGGAATACCTTTGGGGGACAGCTAAAAGCTTAGAGGGTAAGATCGATATGTTGGTCCTTTTACTTTGAATGATCATAGAGTGATCCTTAAACAAGGATCTTATAATAAATCATTTTTACATGTCTCAGGGATTCAGAGTTGTCCAAGAAGGTTGATCTATGTGTAGTTCATATAGCTGTACAGATAAGTACTGGTTAGGCTGTGTTCCTTTTTTTGAATAATTGCTGTGAGCCAACTTCTGGTAAGTCAGATTTTGGCGGATAATGTAGGTTATTCCTGAAATGGCGTTTTTCCCTTTGAATCAATGTGGATCCAGTCTCCTGAAGAGTCTCCTGTAAAGCCTCTTTACATAATTGTATTTTAATAGTGTTGTGCCCTTGATGAAGAATTAGTCATGGTATGATTTTCACATCATAATAAATTACGTTCCAAGACTAATCTCTGAAACGCAATCTGCATGCAAAAACAACAGTTCAGGCATACGGCCTTTGATATTCTGCACATTTTGTGTTTTATTTGCTTCTGTTTTCCTTTCTTCTACTTTTTAAGTGCATCTTCATACCTGCCATCTGTATGCTCATTCCTATTAAGTTTTTCCTTTTGCTTGTTTCCATTGACTTTTAACCCCTTCCTGTGCATCTAAGGTCTCCCATTTGAGCATAGACATTGAAATAGCAGCCTGACTTGCAGAAGTGTTATGTGAATTCAGAGCCTTCTGATTTGAATGGGAACTGGAACTGATCAGCCCTTTGAAAATTAATGAGCTCAGTCTTGCCTAGAGGAAGTATGGAATTGTGAAGCCAAGGTAATCTAAGTAACCTCAGTGACCCATGTTCTTTAAAATACTTTCTGCAATCAAGATAATGGAATAATGACAGAGTCATTATAGCTCTAACTCTGGCAAAACCAGATTATATTAACTTTAGACCAGTATCCTGAGGGAACATGAGGCTAACAGACCACACAGGGATATGGAAATACTTATGCATAGGATCCCCTGGCCTTGGCAAGTAAGGAAACCCATGTGTAAGACATGTAACAGCAATAAAGGTAACGAGCAGTTGTTTGTAAAGGTAGAAGAGGCCCAGTCTGCAGGGCGGGAGAGCCATGACGGATTCAGTTGTAGGTGCACTTGTGCCTGGCCTCGTACCTTGCATTGCTGACTTAGCTCCCTGGCTTGACCTTGGACTGCCTTGTCGCTACAGATGGCTTGGCAATCACCCGCCTGGGCCATCCCTGGTCACTGTCCCCAGTCCTGCTCTGCTCTTCTTGCTCGGGTACTGCAGGACTGCACCCCTTAGTGCTGTGCCTTGCTGGGGTGCCTTGCTGTCACCCCGGCTCCTGGCTAGCCTTCCTGTGCAGAGCAGCCGCTCCTGCTGCTCCCCTGGCTGCTGCAGCGCAGCTGGGGCAGGAGCAAGGACCTGAGCCAGCAGCAGAGCTCTCAAACATGGCTTCTCAGCTGTACCCCATCGGGCTTCTCCACCAGGTCCAAGGCCATGCAGCTGCACCTATGCTCCTGGGGGCTGGGAGCTTCCAGAGGAGGATTACAGAGAAAGATGGATGCAGGCTGGTCACGGCTATTACAGTTCATGCACCCAGGGCCCTGCTGGCACTTTATCTGCAAGAGCAGATAAGGAGGGAACACTTTAAGAGTATATTAACTCTTAGGGTTGGGGTGTCTTTTGTTGTTGCTCTTTTTTAAATTAATGTTGTAAGAATACTGAGACCATAAAGTCAGTCACTGAGAAGTTAGCTCATGTCAATGTTAGTATTACATGTGTAGGTTAGCAGATGTTTAGATTCTAATCTCATTGAGACGAAAAAGGCAGCAAAAGATACATCCTTAATTTCAGTTATGTGACCTGTAATCCCATGCTGTTTCCCACTGTATTCCCCATGATTGTTTCAATGCTAATGCTGCTTAATAAAAAATGTCATCTTTAATGCAGTAAACCAGCATATTTTTCAACGATCTTGTCTCAGAAGTTTTTTTAAATTAACTTTTTCAACAAAAAGACCCAGCAAAAATCTTCTTCAAACACTTCTGTTTGAAATAGACCCATGAAATAGCTGATGAGGAACACAATGAAAGTTCAGTAAAATTACAAGAAACTTTATATAATGGGAAGTCTTTGAGCAATCTCTTTAGATGTCTGTCTATATTAATGAACAGGAGCTGGAAAGCAGATTCAGAGCTTCTCCTTTTAATGAATTATCTGGGATCTCCAGTTATCTGAATGTGTGCAACTGTTTTTGCTGCTGCTATACCATATAGTGCAACAGCAAAAACCCCCAAAGGCCAATCCTGTAGATTTTACTGTATGAAGTATGGGAGATGTAAGGGGGGGAGCAAGTATTAAGCTGTGTGTAGACACACCTGGTAGTATCTCCTCAAACCAGCAGATGAAGCTGTTTCCCATTATATCTAGTTTGCAACACTGGAAACCAGTAACTGTGTGACAAAATATTAATATAGATCAGTTGGGTTCTTACAGAACAGCAGTTTAGAGTTTTTACTTTCACCATCAGTGCTGTTTTTCAGACACATACAGAAATAAAGTAGATCAAGCAGTTATGTGAACAGCATTTAACTTCCTTTTTGCAGTGCAAAGTGAGAAAACCAGACCATTTTATTTATACAAAAATATACATATCTTGTAATAAGTAGTGTTGAGACTTACCAATCTCTGTCTCTCTTGCTCTGTGTCTGATAGTCATAGATTTGTTTTGTAAAACATACTGCTCCCAGAGTATCATAGTTATGATACTGAATCATAGTTAAAAAAACCCAACAAACATTTGTGTCCGTGACTTTTGCTGCTTTTGTCAGATTATCTCCTCTTTGCAGATACTTATTCCTAGCTGGGAAACAATTATTACATTATTTTTGGTTGGTCTGCTGTCTTTGTTTTGTGTTGGGTAGTAGCATTGTTCTAATGGATTTTACAATTATGTTTCTAGTAGCTACAAGTATATCTTTTGTCACTGACCGTTAATTGTAATTAAATGTCTATCTCCAGGTATGATTTTGTAAATGTCTTTTTTGCACTCTTATTTAGTATCAGAGATTCATAAATAGGTTCAAAACTGGCCATCAAGCAGAACACCAAAGTAAATTTTTTGAATCTCTACATTCATGCCACATGGATTTGTACCGTCTGAGGTGCCAAGCCTTGTGTTAGAAAGGGCTTCACTGCTCTTTGGGCCTGTTTCTGTTCTGAGAAGAACAGAATTTGATCTAGAATTTATGCTTGTTTGGTCATCTGTAATTCCTCAAAAAGCTTGACTTGAGAGATCTAGAATTTTTCTATATATTTTGGTATGTATATTTTTCAGTTGCTGTTAGGAATATTTCTTCTTTTCCAAGAAACTTTACTATTTTTTTCCTAGAAACCTATGTGGAAAGGTGTGAGATGGATGCTCGTTATTCATGTTTATGCTTTTGCTCCATGTGAGATACTTTTGTAAAGATTTTTATTGCAATAGATATTGTTTTACACTTGGTTTTGGCAGTTCTAATAATCACTTGTTAAATATCCACTTCATTCCACCTTAATCAAGAAAACTGTAGATTGTCATCTTTGAAATAGCTGTTTTAAATCACTAAGCATAGTTCAGCGGCTTGCTTTATCACTGATACTCTGATAATGCAGATCATTTCAATGCTCTTGTAACATGGGTAGATCTAGCAGTAAAGGGATGGCAGAAATCTGTGTTTTCTCTGGGGGAGGAAAAAAAAAAAACCCCACTGAAAGCAAAGCGGCAGCTCACAGGCTGTGCAATGAATGATGTAGTTCTCTCTCCCAAAACATTTCTTTGGTGATGTGCTCTCTACTGATTTTTCAGAGCATGCACAGAAATATCTCTTCGTTCTGTGCTTTTTCTTCTTTCCTTGAAAGGGCCCCCACACGTTCATCCTGCTAGGAGGTTCTGTAGTGCTGCTAAAAGTACAGTTTCATAATCGGCTTAATCTGGTCTGAGAATGAGCTAGCAACAAAATGGCTAATCCTGCACTCCCCATGGGTTTTGATGGTGTTCCCATTCCTTTCTTAATGATGGCTGGAGGACTTTTGTGGTGATGCAATGTGTCGTACTGGTTGGCTGAGTCAACTAAAGAATTTGAAAAATTAAAAAGGGGGGGGTGGGGGGCCACGCAAAAAGTCCCATCCAAGAAAACCTGACCATTTGTTTGATGAATAATCTCCTCTAACATGCCACACTGGGTGTAAACATGCGAAGGGCAATGCGAAGAGGCGGCACAGGAATTTGAAAAGGAGGATAAGATTGTCCTTTTGAGATAGGATAGTATTTATATTGGCTTTTCTGCTTGTGAAACTGTGTTATACTTGTGTTTATGTATTGGAGATGACAGGTAATCTGAGGTTTAAAATTTGAGGAAAATGTCTCTTGAAAATATAGGTTCTGTTTATTGATTTCAGTTGTGACTGTTCCAGTAAACTGGGTTCTTAAAGGGAGTTGGTCAGGGGAGCGTTCATTTTATATGCTGCTGTTTGAATTCAGAGATCACTCCAAAATTATTAGCACATATGTCAATGAAATGCAGTGTATATGAATTTAAGGAATTATAACTTTTAAAGTATTTGATAGCTGTGGGAACATAAATATGAATTTATCAGTAAGTGTACAAAAGAAACTGCAGCTCTGTCCCTCTGTACCATCCCCAGATATTGTCAAGCAGTTCGGTGTTTCTGGGTATAAACCGAAACATAATGTATAACCAATTTAAGTCAATTTGTAGTTTATCTTCTGGAGACCTTGTACTTGGTGAACTAAAAGTTTTAACTGAGAAGGTTTCAAGGTTTTTCAAAAGTGCGTTGCCAAATGTTGTCAGTTTAGCTGAAAAACTCAGAATAATACACATGTTCTCTTCCCTATTTAAAGATGGTCGTGCAGGGCATGTGTTAAAAAAAAAAAAAGTTAAGATGTGCTCTCATTTAATCATTAATAGGTCCAAGGACTAAACACAAGGTTAGGGTATGTTTGTGATGTCAGACAATAGAGTGTTTTTCCAGGGGCAGTCTTATGTTCCAAGAGGGTGTTTGATCATAAGTGAATAGTATAACATTAACAGCAAAGTATCTGCAATAAGAAGTGTTAGCCTGTCCTGAAAGCAGCAAAAATACTGCTTCTACGTGACTTCTGACCAGGCTACTGAGTCTGCTCTGGTAGTTTATTTTTGCCCCTTTATCTAAAGAGCATTTTGTTTTCCAGTCACTGGTGTGTCACTTAATACAAGGCAAGACCAAAAAGCTCTTTATCCCTTCATCTTTCCTTCCTTGCCTACAGGATTAAAGGCTGTAAGAACAGACTTCAAGGAGGTGCTTAGATGTCTTGTTCCATTCTGCTTTAATACCCTGTCAAAGCTACTAGGATTTCACCATAACATTCTGCTTTAAAGACCTCCTACAGTTTCTAACTAGATCATCTTTTCCCTGTATTTTCTCTTAGTGGTCCCAAAAATTCACCACAACACTTGTTTTTTGTTTGGTTGGTTTTTTTTGGGTTGTGTCCCTCCCCCTGGGTAATTAGTTGCATTTTTTTTCTCAATAAATGTGCAGGAATCCTTTGCATGGAAAACAGTATTTAATGGTCTTATTTATGTGTAAAACTATAGTCTGTCTTGGCAATTCTTTGGAGTTATATATACTGTACAGAACAGTTGTTATTTATGCTCTGTGTCTATAACTTCATTTCCTCCCTCATCAGATTGAATGTAGCAATTAAACCTCTTGGCTTAACCTCTTTAATTGCTGCTTATTCGCATCTGTGATTATTGATGGCTGGGTAACTTTTGTGCAAGTGCTTGTCTCTTCACAACATGCATGACCTTAAGTCAGCTTTCTTGCTACTTACAGTCCTAGTCCTGAAACCATTGGCTTGCTTAGTTTCTAAAGTATTTTATTGTGGTTCGAAGTACCCTGTAGGCTTTCTAAAAAAGCCATCAAATGACACACTGCAGTCTGAAGTCCTACTCTAATCTTTTTTTTCCTTTGTTGGGTTGATGTTTCTCAGTCAGTCTGTGATGGTGAAATGACAGTTGCAGCATGAGACTTCCTCCATTTCTAGTATGTGTATGAAATTACATTCATAAACCATGGATTCAATAAAAAACTATGTGATGGACCAGTAGTATCATTCTGATAATAGAAAAAAAAGGCAAAGCTTTACAATTTTAATGAGGTGCGAGTTACATAAATATACTCAATTTTTGATGGTCTGAGTATAAGAAAAATATAAACCTGTCAGTCTTCTTTAAATGTTATAATTGCACCTTTTGAAAACTGAAAATGGTGCAGTAGTTTAAAAAAAACCAGTAATAATATGTTGTAGCACAATTTCATTGTAGTATTACCATGTCTATTCTCTATTCACTGCCTTGAATTTGTGATTTTTAAACCTGATTTCTCCAGGCAGACATTTCTAGGTCCCAGGATAGGACCTTTGTGTTACGCTTACTCTTTTCATAAAGAGCAAAATATCCTTTCTTTTATAGAAGCCTTTCATGTTAGGAACCTGGACAACTAAATGTAGCTATTACCACAAAAATCCTTCTCATAAGCTTAAAGACCTTTGTATTATTGGCACCCAATTTTATCATGAGTCTCAAGCAATGCTATTTTTTCCTCAGATCTCGATTTAATGAACTTTTTTTACCATTTCATTCTCACTCCCTGGTAAACTTACAAGTCGTAAAAGATGGCATATGTGAGAGTCCAGCGTTGATAGCTGTGGGGCATGTTTGGGAAAAGGACACAGCAAAGCTCTAGAGCTGAAGCTGGGAGGGAAATAATCGCAGAATCATTAAGGCTGGACAGGACCTTTGAGATCATCAAGTCCAACTGTTAACCCAACACCACCATGCCCCCTAAACCATGGCCCAAAGCGCCACATCCACATGTTTTTTGAACACTTCAGAGATGGTGACTCCACCACCTCCCTGGGCAGTCTGTTCCAATGCTTTACCACTCTCTCGGTGAAGAAATTTTTCCTAATATCCAATGTAAACCTCCCCGGCGCAACTTGAGGCCATAATGTTTTGGTGGGCTTTGGCAGAGTAATAATCTGTATGGCAGGCATGACCCAGCAGAGCTGGGGTAGATAAACTGAAGATGTGAACTTAGTGACGTAGTTTAAATGCTGTTTAAAACCAAGCAAAAACCACAGACATGGGATCGTAGAAGATAGGGTGGGAAGAAATTTTATATTAGTTAATCTATCATTGTCAGTTGTCTTCATGTAAAGAGACAGGATGGCTATTTTCTCATTTTTGATTGCAAATCTGTTTGACAATAGCCTTATGTGTCACTATTTTACTAGCTTATTCTTTATGTCATATGACCTGTGATCTTGGGCCACTTTATCTTTTGAGAGTATCTGCACAGCTAAGTATAGTATACCCACTGCTTAAAATATATATCTTATTTACCTTAATTTTTTTTTGGTATCCCCAATAGTGAAGAGCCCCAAGAAATAGGAATTGTGACATGAAGAGTAGCCACGCGGTGCTGTTACAGGACCCAGAGAAACAGAAAAATACTTCAGGCCTCTGGTGCTCTCCTGACTCCTTCATGTTACATCAAAAAAAAAGATGGTGAGGGGATTAATGTGCTCTCATAGTCCAGAAGGCCAACTGTGTCCTGGGCTGCACCCAAAGCAGCGTGGACAGCAGGTCCAGGGAGGGGATTCTGCTTCTCTACTCCGCTCTGGTGAGACCCCCCCCCGGCAGTGCTGTGTTCGGCTCCAGAGTCCTCAGTGTAGGACAGACGTGAACCTGTTGGAGAGGGTCTAGAGGAGGCCACAAAAATGACCAGTGGGCTGGAACAGCTCTGCTGTGAGGACAGGCTGAGAGAGCTGGAGATCTTCAGCCTAGAGAAGAGAAGGTTCCAAGGAGACCTTATTGCAGCCTGCCAGGACTGAAAGGGGGCTGATCAGACAGACTTTTTAGCAGGGCCTGTTGCGATAGGACAAAGGGCAATGGTTTTAAACTAAAAGAGGGCAGACTTAGACTAGATAGAAGAAAGACATTTTTCACAATGAGGGTGGTGAAGCACTGTCTCGGGTTGTTCAGAGAGGTGGTAGATGTCCCATCCCTGGGAACATCGCAGGTCAGGTTGGACTGGGCTCTGAGCAACCTGGTCTTGTTGAAGATGTTCTTGCTCACACCCAGGGGCTTGGACTAGATGGCCCTTAAAAGTCCCTTCCAACCCAAACCACTCTCTGATTCTATGATTAAGTGGGAGCTGTAGAACTGAAGGTACGATTACCCTACGCATTCCTGACACAGGTTTTGGAACTATTTACATACTAAAATACCATAGAACACCTCGTCATCTACTGAGGTCCTCAGATGGATTTTGAAGATGTCTGAGCTCTGTGCTAGCAGTCCTCAAAGTACCTAATTAAAACCAATCCAGGTATGTCCACATAAGCTGTAGTTACACCACAAGACATAGCCATGTTGGAGGAATTCCAGTTAGGCAACACTTCAATGTCATTAACGGCCCAAAAGCTTAAGATATTTCAGTTCAAGCACGTTGTAGATAATACCTGAAATGAGTAATAGTTAAAAACTGATAATGTAGAAAGAAATAATAGGCTTTTGCCCCCCCAGTTTCTGAGTTTTACCAGTGTGTTTTCAGAAGACCTCTGCAATGTGCCCAAGTGGTAGTTATGCAGCATGGCATGCCAGAGGACAAGGTGAAGAGGGGACAAGACCTGCTGGAGAGAGGGACTGTGTTCTCAGTGTGTTTACTGCACTTAGAACCTCTCCTTTATATCTTCCTCTGTAGATGTACATTTTTTCAGAAGTATGGAAGACTAGAAAATGAATCAACTTGCTATACTAGTGTTCCTTTTAAAATTGAGACAAATTAGTCCTGACATTGCAAGATAATACATTGAAATTATTTGCTTTTGTATTTTTCCATATAAGCCTAGTAAGTGTCCACACTACATTTTGCTGAAGTACAGTTAATTTTTAATGCAGGTGTCATAAATACCACAATCTTACCCACAGTCCTGAGTGAAACTTCTTTATAACACTTCTGGTAAGCCAGGATAGTATGGTATGTTCTTGTATGTTTTATAAATACATTTGTTACACAACATAAAGAAACTCTGCAAACACAGAAGGTGACGGAAGCATACTTTAAACATACCTTTGTCATTATTTTCCTCTGTATTAAAGGGCCAAAGGAGAGGGATTCACATTTCCTTTCTCATGTAGGTGCATATAGGATAATGTTAAATAGAAAGGAAGAGTTAAGTGCTTATCAATCAGTATTTTGGCAAAAAAAAAAAAAGAGGATAAATTGTTTAAATCCTGTGGTTTTTTTCCCAAAGTTCTAGTGAAATTAGATTATAAATGATTTAGGTTACAGCACCACACATTTAAAAAAAGGATCAGTGACTCATTGCAGTTTTATGCAGGTTTTATTTTCAGCCTTCTAGGTGCATGTTCTTTCTCCTTTAGAAATAAAAAGGCATTGCTTTCTTTGACTTTTTTTAAAAGACTGTAAGAGTCAAATTTGGCTACTATCCAATCAAATTATGCAAATGTTCATTATACAGAGGAAAATTTGCAAGTGTTGGTTACCTTCTGATGTCTCAGTTTGGCTACTGTCATGGAGTGTCTCGTGAGGAAGAAAAGGGGGAATTTCAGAGCGCCCTTAGTGATGATGTTAAAATGGTAATTCAAGCATAAGTGTTGCTGTTTGCAGTCAAAACTCAGCAGTGATAAAATTGGCTGGATTAAGGGATCTAGACTTCAAGCTGGTATTTGTGATAGGGAATTCGGGTATTTAGGTAACTTGTCTTGAATTTACTGTACATTACATACACGTGTATTCATATATAGCTGCGTGTGAGGCACTTTGTGAAGGCATGTTGAACAGTGTTGGTAACAGTAAGGACAACAGCTTAATGTTTTAACAATTTTTTTTTAAAGAACATTATATATATTTTTCATGTTTATGCTTGTAACATCTCTCAAGTATTTGAAAGACCTCTGGTGTATCGAAGCACAGAAAAGGTGTTCAGGGACACACCGCCTACACCAGCAAGCCTGTTGCTACTTTTATATAAAAACCTGTAACCTTAAAAACAGCCTTCGCAGGAAACAAGCCCCCAAAGGTAAAGCTCTGCTCTTC
>NW_010531618.1:4242-4688 GCF_000687285.1 Phaethon lepturus | reverse complement strand
TTTTGACCCTCTCCGGACCCTCTGGCTTTGGAGGACTCCTGCCTCCCTTCTCTTGCATGATGTCCTGCTGGGACCGTCCTAGTGAGATAGCAGAGAGTAGCAGGCGTGGGCAGAAACAGTCCCTTGTGGATTTATCCCTTCTAACGAGCCCACGGGACAGCACCTTTAAGCAGGAGCAAAATCACAGGCAGAGCATTTGGGATGGGGGTGAACTTGAAGGGAGAAGCTGGTGGGAGCATTTGGGTGCCCCACCGGGCAGTCCCACCATCTTGCCCTGCTTGGATGCTTCCAGGACACCTGGATGTTCCCGAACGTTCTGCTGTTTTATCCTGAAGCTGCCCGAGCCATGCTGGAGTACCGGATTCGCACGCTGGAAGGAGCCTTACGCAACGCGCAGGAGCAAGGCTACCAGGTGGGGACAGAGGGGCTGGGCCCTTCCGCCCGTG
>NW_010531618.1:0-3936 GCF_000687285.1 Phaethon lepturus | reverse complement strand
CCGGCCACCGGCCCCCGGGAGGGCCGTCGGGCGTTGCTCTTCCTCTCTGGCTCTAGTTTCGGCCAAGGGCCGTGAGCACGGCGCTGCCCGCAGCTGGCGGACTGGGGAGGGCGTCTCAAGACGTCGTGCTCGCCCCGGGAGGGCCGTCGGGCGTTGCTCTTCCTCTCTGGCTCTAGTTTCGGCCAAGGGCCGTGAGCACGGCGCTGCCCGCAGCTGGCGGACTGGGGAGGGCGTCTCAAGACGTCGTGCTCGGCTGCCTCATGGATGGCTTCTCCCGGCAGGGTGCCAAGTTCCCGTGGGAGAGTGCAGCCACTGGCCGGGAAGTCTGCCCTGAGGAGGTCTACGGAGCCCAAGAAATCCACGTCACTGGGGACGTTTTGATGGCCTTTGAGCAGTATTACTGCACCACGCAGGTAAAGGCAAGCGTGTGCCACCTGGGTGGCCCGGTGGCAAGGCTTGCAGGGCATCTGGAGACTGTCACTGTCCCTTCCCAGAGAAACTCCGCTGTTGTCTGCTCCTGTCAGAATTGCCGGTGGCACCCCAGGGTCCCTTCTTCAGCCTTGCCTCCTCTGTCCTTGCTCCTCGTGGGTGCCTCAGCATCCTGTTGGCTCAGTCCAGGCCAGTCGCCCGACCTTTTCTCCTGCTATGTCCATCTCCTGGGAGCTCCTGTCCTCCGGCTGAGTTTGTGTCTGGTTAAGTCTCCCTCATGTCCCTGTTCTTCTCTGGCTTTGGCTCCCTCCAGGACCAGAAGCTGTTCAGGGAGGATGGAGGCTGGAAGCTGGTGGGTGCCGTGGCCGAGTACTGGTGCAGCAGGATGGTGTGGAGTGAGGAGGAGCAGTGCTACCACATCAAAGGTACCTTGGCAACTGCCAGACCTGCCTGTAGGGCTCGGAGCCCCTCCAGCGACCTGGGTGGGAGCGCACGGGCGCTCGACTCCTGTCCTCTGGCATAACTCGCAGATAACGTTTGTGTCCGTGCGAACACGCGACAAGATGCTCAGCTCCCTGCCAGTGCCACAGCATCAGCTGCTTTTCCTCTCAGCCCCTTGGCACTCCCTTGGTGCCTCCTTCCAGGGTGGCACCAGCCGACGCCACAAGCACGGCGCCTTCCGCTCTGCTGCCGTGACTGGCGGCACTTAGAGAAAACAGAGCGCGTGGGCTTCAGAGAGGAAGGGCTTTTCTTTCCAAGTCTTTACTGAGAGACCCGAGTTTAAATCCCCCAGGAGCCTGCAGGAGTTTAACCCCTTCAAAGCTGCTGGTGCTGGACAAGTACAACCGCGGGTCCGCCTGGCAGGGTGCAGGGTCTCTCCGCAGGCAATCCTGCCGCAGCGCGTTATGTTAACGAGCGCAGGTCACCGCGGACGGGTTGCTTCTGAAAGGGGATGCTGAGGAAGGAAACGAGAGGTGAAGGGGAGGTGCTGTGGGAGGAGGGTCCGGAGGGGAAGGCTGGGTTAGAGCGAAGGAGCCTCGATGAATCTGGGGTGATCGGAGCTAGAAGGGCCCCTGGGGTTGCTGCAGGCTGGCTCTTGGTGCGAAGATCCTCGGAGACAGCCCCAGTGCCCCCGCAGGGGTCACGTATTTCAATGTCTGTTTTCACGTTTCGCTTGGGAAGCAGCCGTCCCCCCTCCTGGGGACAATCTGCACGAACGGAGCAAAGGAAGCAGCTGAGCTTGTAGCGAGGGAAAGATTTAATGGCTTGGTGGAATGACTTGAGAGGGTTAACGACTCGAAGGTCAGCTCGCCTGTGAAGTGGGGGAGATGCCCTCAGGTTGGGGTGTCTGCTGCCCGCCAGCCAAAGCTGTAAGCCAGGTTGTTTCTCCTTCAGAACGAGCACCACTGGCGTTCTCCTGTACCGAACGTGGCAGCGAGATGGCTGCGGCATCCTGCCAGGAGCAGAGGGGCAGCGCCTCGCCGCGTGGGCAGGCATCGCTGCAACGGGAGGGGGTCCCTGTCTTGTGCCCCTTCCCTGAGGAGGGTCACCAAGCCGCGCCAAACTCGAGCGTGCTGCGGTGTGAAGTCTCCCCTTCCTCTTCCTCCAGGTGTCATGCCCCCCGATGAGTATCACCACCAGGTTGATAACTCCGCTTACACCAACGCCGTGGCCCGGCGCAGGTAACGTGCGTGCCGTGTCGAAGCACCGGCCCATCTCCCTTCTTTCCTGCCTGGCGGTCTGGCGGGGCAGGACGCAGCAGGGCTCCCACCTTTCCGCTCTCCACATACCTCTACCCGAGCTGGTCTCCTTTGCCTGCCCTTGCAGGCGGCAGAGAGAAGCAGCTGGGCCCATGGCGGTTCCTCTGCCGTGTTTCACCAGGAGACCGAGCGGGGTTTCCCTTCACAGGAGGGTTTCCCTCCCTGCCTTCTGTGAGATGTCTGTACAATTAGCCAGCTGGAGACATCTGAAGCCAGAGGAATGGACTCTCAATGCCAGCGATGAAAGCTGTTACCTTAAGCTTAAACTTTGACCCGTGTTCTGTCAGAGTAGCTGTTTCTTTCCAGTTACAGCTCAGTTACTTCTTTCTGTTCACTTTCTTCTCTTCCCCTCTCCGGGGGGGTCACAGGCACCCGTGCTGGACACAAAGCATTGTTCCTCACTTCTTTTCAGCTTAAAGTTTGCAGCTGATGTTGCTCGGGACTTCCTGATCCCTGTGCCAGAGGAGTGGGTGGACTGTGCCAAGAAACTCAAAGTGCCCTTTGATGCGGAGAAGAAATACCATCCCGAGTACGACGGTTACAGCCCAGGTGAGCGGAGAGGCAGCAGTAGACCTTGGAGTTGGCCACCGCTCTTTGTCAGCCTGCAGGAAGTGGGGACTCTGCCTGGTTCCACCCCGGGAACAGCGGCCAAATGGTTGGCCGAAGTAAAGATCTCCAGCGTTGCTCTCCAAGTGCAGCATTTGGGTTGCTGGTGTGCAGAGCCTGGCGCGAAGATGTGTTTTCTGCCTCTTGGTGGATCGTTTCTCATTCGTGGGCTCGTAAAATTAGGACATTTGGGAACACAGGGAGTAGGAAGAGACTTTTAGCACTGGGCTGCAGATGACATGGCTGCTATGGACCCACTGCTGACAGTTAGGTCCATCTTTCCAAGGTCGAGCGCCATGCATTGCCCTTCCAGCAGCCCCTGGCCCTCCGGGGGCGAAGGGGCCGGGCGCAGTTTGGTGCCCCGTGTCTCGCAGTTAGGGACAGGGCCATCTGGGCGCGTGGGACGGAGGGAGCTATTGCTTTGCGCCTCAAGTTTAGGAGACGCCGGCCTGGGTGCCGTCACATTAGGGCTGCGCCAGCGTCCTGCCTCGACACAGCTTCCAGCGGACGCAGCGCCGAGCACGGCGCGTAAGCTGCCGTTCTGCTCTGCCTTTAGCAAGGCAGCGGCGAGTTGTCCTCCCTGCAGTTCCACTACCTTCCCCCGTCGATGTGGTGGCGTTTGGTGTTCCGAGCTCATGAGTCTGTGTGAGTCAGGTTTGTTCCCCGTGGGAGTGAACAGACAATCCTCCCGCCAGCTCTTCCCAGCTGGCGCGCGTGGTCTGACCCGCGCCTTTCCCAGGTGAGCCCGTGAAACAAGCTGACGTCGTCTTGCTTGGATTCCCACTGATGCACCCCATGAGCTCTGAAGTCCGGAGAAACGACCTGGAGATGTATGAGCCCGTCACGGAGCCGAATGGGCCGGCCATGACCTGGGTACGGAGAGGGGCAAAGCCGAAGGTGGGGTTCATCCACGAGGTGGGTGTTCCGCGCCTTTCCCAGGTGAGCCCGTGAAACAAGCTGACGTCGTCTTGCTTGGATTCCCACTGATGCACCCCATGAGCTCTGAAGTCCGGAGAAACGACCTGGAGATGTATGAGCCCGTCACGGAGCCGAATGGGCCGGCCATGACCTGGGTACGGAGAGGGGCAAAGCCGAAGGTGGGGTTCATCCACGAGGTGGGTGTTTCCGTCCCAGGTAGTCG
>NW_010531617.1:1185-1484 GCF_000687285.1 Phaethon lepturus | reverse complement strand
CAAAGCTATCTTGTATCAACGTGTAATAAATTAGATGCAAGAGGCTGCCTAAAGCAGAGAGGCTGATATAAGATTATTGCACGAGGTGGCTGAACATTAGTGCCCTTTCCCCCTCCGGCTTTCACCGCCGACATCAAAACGTGTTTGTCCCAGTTGAAAAATCAGCTTAGAGCTGGTTTGAAAGGGCTACGAGGGGCGAGCGCTGCCCGGTGCAAAGGCGCGCGCGACAGCAGCGTGGTCCGGGTGCCAGCGCTGCCTCCGTCCCGCGGGCAAGCCCTGCGCCCATCGCCACACCGCGT
>NW_010531617.1:395-966 GCF_000687285.1 Phaethon lepturus | reverse complement strand
CCCCCCCGGCGCCGGCTGCAGCCGTCATGCAAAGCCCTCACGCCATATGTCACCCAAACTCATGTTTAGCCGCTTATCCCTTCTCCTGCCTTTGTGCTCCCGGCTCGGCACAAAAGCACCGGGAAGCAGCGGGGAGTGAAAGAAAATAAAAATTCCTGCAGAGACAAAGGTGTGCGGCTCTCCCCGGGGCCGGACCCGGGTCAGGGCACGCGGAGGCAATTTTCGGGTTAGATTTGGTCAGCGAGCACCGAACAGGGAATGCGCGAAAGCAAACCCAGGCTGGGGGCAGGCACGGCCCTGCTCCTCGGCTAATTAGCGTGGCTGATTCACAAATGCTAATTTGCCATTTTAGGTCAAGGGTCAAAGAAATTAAAGGACGGGAGAGGAAAAACAGAGAAAGAGGCTGAGCAGAGGCAGCCCCTTCCCCTCCAGCTCTTTGCATAGCAGGAACATACTGGGAATGGACCGGAACGGACTGGGATTAGACTGGGCTGACCCTGCTCCAGCCCAGCGGTGCAGAGCATCTCTGCAGGACCCGGCCCTGGGCATCCCCCAGAGCCAGGCAGCCCAG
>NW_010531617.1:0-346 GCF_000687285.1 Phaethon lepturus | reverse complement strand
CCACCAGCATCGCCGGCTGCTGCTCTCCTGCCGTCAGGGTTTAAGGGCCATTGCTTAACGTGCAAAGGAAAAAAACCGTATTGATTCGCCCAAGGCTCCGTGGAGCAGCGAGCCCGCACGAGTTTCTATGGAAACAAAATTAGCGGAGTAAAACTCTCACTGCCGGCACGGTGAATTATTTACCAGGACAGGCCCCTGGCCATTAAGGTCTGGTAAAAAGACTTAAAGGTGATCGCTGCACGGGCTGCTGGCAACCCCTTCACTCAGGGCACTAAACCGCGGCCGAGGGGCAGGAAAGCCCCTGGGTTTCCGTGCCATGTGCGTGGTGAACGCGCCGGGGACGCCT
>NW_010531616.1:0-27667 GCF_000687285.1 Phaethon lepturus | reverse complement strand
TGTAGACTGGCGTCACATTGGCAAGCCTATCAGCGACCTAAGACCTGTTGTCTCTGTCTGGGAAGAACTAACAAAAGTTTCAGTTCAAAATATTGAAGATACCATCCAGGGACATACAATACATGGGAACATTTTGCTTTAATTCCCAGAAGAGACAATAAAGAGATTCAAGTTTCAGACTTCAAACATGCTGCACTAAAGATACAGCAATGGTCAGGATATTATTTATTAACCACTAATAGCAACAGCCAGAAAGATTAAAAGAGTATCTAAAATTCCCAGGGCTAGTAGCAGTTTTATAACTAGTTAACTGGGGGAGGGTATCAATGCTTTAGCTTCTAAGGGGCAGCACAAGGCATTCAGAAGACTCTAGCCTCTCCTTTTGCATCCAGATACCTCACACAGAGACTAGTGGGAAAAAGAAAGCTTATCAAAACATTCAATTACAGAAGCTGTGAACAGATAGACTAGACAAGTAATTACAAGTTTCAGAAAAATTTGATCGATCCCTGGCTGATGATACCACTGTCAGTACAAGCAAAATTCTCATTTCATCTGGAGCACAGGAACAATAAAGGGGAAGAAAAAAACGTCCAAAGCAATGACCCAAGTGGTGCAAACAGTTCCATTACCTAGCCAAATACAAGGGTTAAGACCAAGAGCTGAAGCAAACAACACTACCTCAAACACTTTCCTTCTCACACAGCATTCAAAAAAATCCCAATTGTCAATCTCAATTCTATGTTAGCAAAGGAAACTACTGTTTCAAAAGCTTGACGCAAGTCCACAAAAGCACCCATGACAAACTGGCTTCATTTTTAGTTCATAGTGGCTAATTAAGGAATTTTCAACAGTCAAGAAAGGTTTTTTTGTTTGCTTGTTTTTAAGAGATAAACTTGAAAGCATTAAAACTAATTTCCAAACTGGAAACCCTCAGCTATTTCTATTTACATAACTGCAGGACTCTCATGTTGGGAAAAATACATGTCTTCTTGTTTGTACCAATAAATTGGTTATTTTTCAATCTCAAAGCCAGGAACAAATATAACAAACCCACTCTCATAACATGTGAGCAAGAATCAGAATACTTTGGACTTTTCAGCACACCTGATGCTTCCTCCTGAATTTCTGCTTTTATTGATGCAAGCAGACAGCACATGTGCGAAAAGCACTATTTTCCCCAAACGTTTCACACGGAATTGGTCAAAGGGCTCTCAGCTATGTACCTGGTTTATTACTGATTCACATATGTGTCTCTCCCCTTTTCACACAAAGAGCCAGCAATATCTGCCTGGCAAAGGAAACGCTAAAAGAATAGCCACATTCTAGTAAACAGCTAGAATCTTGACTGTAAGAGGACTCATTTGCAAGCACTACACCATCCTCACCTGGGGCTATTACTAAGGAATGCCATTCACCAACTTTTCTGCTTAGATCTGACTGAACAGAAGATTTACCAGCTCTGAAGAGTACATTTCATCTGCAAGACATACCTATGTAACAGCACTGTTTTTCTTCAGGCAGCAAATATACATATTTGGATATATATATATAAAAAAAAAGTATCCCATTGGACCCTGCACCAACGCTATCCTGAGTTCAGTTTATCTCAAACTACAAAACCTTTCTTTAGTTTGGCTGGTTGTACTGAGAGAAACCCAAAACCAAACAGTACTCGGGAACAAGCCATTGCATTATCTATATATTACTATCAGAAACATTTTCAAATTCTAAGATGACATGTAAAGCCATCAGCATCAAGTCAAATGTCCTCGCTTTCTTTCTCAGTTTAATTCCAGTTAAATTTAACATCCACGTTACTGAAGAAGTTATAGATTCAAACCAGGCCTCATTCTCCACAGACATTACTAACTTGGTTTTGTCACCTCTAGTTCAATTTTTTTGACTGGTATTGTATTACCATAGCAACTGCATACCTAGCAGAAAATAAGATGGGGCTAGAAATGTACATCTTGCATTTCATTTCTCTTTTCCCATGCATATTTCAATACGAAGGCATGCACATCTTTTCCTCTTTGTCCTTCATATTGGTTTTTGAGAAAAAGATAAACTGAACAAGTTAAAGGGAGGTTATTTACCAGCAATGGTCTTCAGCACATTGTCTATATGTAATCACATACAAGTGTCCTGCCAGCTTAGTAGTAAAACCCAGCTGTTTTGTCTCAACACTAGTTTGTAGGAGCACACACAAACCCTACCATTCCCAAATGCCGTAATACTACAATAAGACAGCAGTGTGTGTCTTATGCCCCTTTTCCCTGCCTTTAAATACACTAAAATGTTCAAGAACCGAGAGGGGTTGGAGGACAACATGTTACTAAAGAGATCTTAAAGAACCTTCTTATTGGTGAGCAGGTCTTCTGTTTATTCTCTGGATCCTTGTTTCTACATACATTTATGCAACCATAACAAGCAGCACAGTCTGAAATCCTCAGAAAACATCAGAGAATCCAACAGACCCTAGACTACATAAAAGCCAGATCAGCATTAGAGAATTCTGCAGTGGCATGGTAGTCGGTGAACGAGTGCAATGCTCTTCTGGCAGCGATGGTGCACACTGGCTCATACATTACAATGGGCAGCACTAGCACTGCTTAAGCTTTAGTACCCTAGTAATTACAGGCAGCTCCATCTTAGGAAATCTCATAAAAGGTTGTTACATGATTAGGTACTCAATAAAAATATCCATACAGAGACAGTTAACTTCTTTGTCTTTTTGTATCTACAAAAAAAAAAAAAAAAATCTTTAAAAAAAGAATTCTATCCACAAGTAAGCTTCCTTGCAGGCTTTTCTAGTACCTGTAAAAAGACAAGACACACCTAACATTCTAAGCAAATACACCCTTTCATCCTTAGAGGACCAAAGATTCAAGGCCAGCTGAGAAAACAAGCCCTTGACTATCTTTTTCCATCCAATCGTATGCAGTTATAACACAGACATAGAAAGCCATAAATTGTTCTTCCATAGGAAATAACTTAAGATCACAGAGAGACATCAGATCAACAGACTCACCATGTCAATGACATGATATACTTACATTCTGATGCTAGCGTTAACCATGAGCAAGTGCACATTGAGCTGATAGTTACACGAAATTCGCACGTCAAGAGCTGTGGGGCTCAGTGACAAATGCTGTGATCCTGGCAACTGCTGCCAAAAGGAATAACATGGATGAGGAAGGATGGGAACATACATCTAATAAGATCTGCCACAGATTTCTTGCAGAATTTGTTTAGAATCAGGATTTTTAGCTGGAGGAGCTATGATTAAAAATATTATGGAGCATTTGGATGTGCAAAAGCCCAGAAGGCCAACCATATCCTGTGCCGCATCCAAAGTGTGGCCAGCAGGTCAAGGGAGGTGATTTTGCCCCTCTACTTCACTCTGGGGAGACCCCACCTGGAGTCCTGCATCCAGCTCTGGAGCCCTCAGCACAGGAAAGACATGGACCTGTTGGAGCGGGTCCAGGGGAAGGACACAAAAATTACCAGAGGGATGGAACACCTCTCCTATGAGGACAGCCTGAGAGAGTTGGGGTTGTTAAGCCGGGAGGCGAGAAGGCTCCGGGGAGACCTTATTGCAGCCTTCCAGTACTTCAAGGGGGACTATAAGGAAAGATGTTGACAGACATTTTATCAGGGCCTGTTGCAATAGGACAAGGGGGAATGGTTTTAATTTAAAAGAGCACAGATTTCGACTAGATGTAAGAAATTTTTCATAAGGAGGGTGGTGAACCACTGGCACAGACTGCCCTGAGAGGTGCCCCACCCCTAGCAACATTCAAGGTCAGGTTGGATGGGGCTCTGAGCAGCCTGATCTAGTTGAAGATGTCCCTGCTCATTGCAGGGGGGTTGGACTAGATGACCTTTAAAGGTCCCTTCCAACCCCAAGATTCCATTTTTAAATTATAGATTTTAAATCATAAATTCTATGATTTACAGTTCCTGATAACTCTTGAAAGTGAGCAGGACCTTGCCACTTGTTACAGCTATTACAGCAGGGATGCAAGATGATCAACCCTGGGAAGGATCAATGTGACAATGCCAAACAGTTCCGGGATGAGGAGTCAAAAAAGTCACTGATTCCTCCTGTAAGAGTCTGGAAGATCAGAAGAACGGCAACATACAGAGGCCAAGCGGCATTGCTCATGCATTTTGTTTGCATAACCATTCTTCAGAATGTATCAATTGGTCAATAACCCCATTTCAGTCTTGCAAACAGGAGTTTAATACTTCCTCTTAAAACAGAGGGTGTGTAGAAGGAAGACAAGGGAAGATAGCCCAGCAGCTGCAAAACTGGAGAAGTATGACGTATTATTTCAAAATATAAAGAGTAGTAAGAGAAACCTCCTCAAGGAATTAAACACTTGTTAAAGAAAAGATCAGGAAAGGGCTAAGACCAAATTTTAGGGATCAGGCCAGAAGTGAAAGCCACACCAAGAGGAATCCATAGCATGAGACCAATAACTAATGATGGTTTTCCAACTGTATGAGCACATCCCTTCCTCAAGTTATGACTGGGACAAGTGAATCCAGGGAAGAATCTCATCAACACGCCATGCTGAAGGTAGAACTAATGCCAGCACTCTTCAGTACATTGGCACTGGTGCATTAGGAGTCAGCGCGAGAAGTGACGGGATTGAAAATCCTACTAACTTGTGTTTGTGGAGATGATAATTGCATAGACTGCATCATTTCTGACTTCAGTCTAAGGAACCACGTCCATCAGAGACAAGGTAGTGCTGACTGGTTAAGGCTCTTTATCTGCAAAACCCATATTAAATTCCATAACAGACATCTGAAAAATTCAGCAAGAGGTCTGAAATAGGGTTTAAGCTTGACTGCTTCACACTAGGGCAGATGACAGTGTTCCCATAGTGATAAAGCTGACTTCATTGGTAAGAATGCAAATGTTCATCTGAATGACAAAGCTTTGAGAAAACTTGCCTCCAGGTTCCATGCTGCCTTCACAAGCTTTCCAAAAACAACGTTCTGTCGGTTCTCTTGTACATAAATTTTAAAAGAACTAAAACTACACTGCCTTAGTTCATGGTAAGAACTGTACACAGGAAGTAAAAACAGTTTTGTCATAGCCAGTGGGATATGATCACTTCCAACACCAACTCTGAAAAGCCTCTCCAAAGTCAAACCCAAAAAACAGAAGAGACATTTGAAAGTGACTGAAAAGCTTTGTTATTGTACAGAAGAGCAACAATGGACTTCTGTGTTTCCAGGGTGGTGTTACTGTATTAACTCTGCTTCATTTCAGCATGTCCAACTTGAGATGTAACTGTAAAAAAATGCCCAAGCTACACTAAGAAAAATTCTGATCCATTGGACACATGTTGACAAAAGCAAAAGACCACCCCTGAAAGACAGAAGAGCCCTTGGATGCTTTGTTCCCCTGCTCTTTGACAGTGTTAAGGATGTTCCTACTGGTACAGCCACAGCGAAAGAAAAAAAAAAAATCAAATCACATCCATTGCTGGCTATGAAATATATACCCTGTAAAGGTACTCAAAGAAACTTGCATTTTGTCTTGCAGGAAGTAACAGCAGTGTCACTTTCAGTTCCTTCAGAAGGCAATGCCTTTAAATTTGCTCATTTACAAAAAATCATTAGTTCACTATCATTAGTAAGAGAAGATTCTGCATCTCTAGATCATAGTTTAGCAATCATCAAATCATGTGTCAAATTTGTCCCAATGTCACGATCATGACACTAAAACTCTAGGCATAGCACACACTTATCAGTCAACACCACTCATGAGACAAACCTAAATTTAGTCTATTAAAGCAGCCACCAGAAAACCCATTTTCTCAATACAAGTTAAACAATTTTAAAATGTGTATGTGTGGCTGCCTGACCATAAAAAAATGTCTTCTCATGAAGATTAAGGTGAAAAACTTGTACCCACATTTGAAGGAAAAGGAACACAAAAAACTTGATAGCTATAAAAAAAATCCTGACTCTTGCTGTAAGAAAAAGAGATCACAGCAGCCCATAGAGCTTTCTTAGCTAAATCATTTTGGATAAATGAACAAGATGAAAGAAAATATAAGGTAGAATCACAGAACTGTGTACATTAGAAGAAACACGTGAAAGTTATAGTGATAGTGTGATATCACACTATCATGTGATAGTCCAGAACCTTCTGATTGCTCAGGGCCTTGTCCAACTCGGTTTTGAGCGTCTACAATAATGGAGATCTTGCAACCACTGGGCAACATATGCCAATGTTCAATCACCCACACAATTAAAATTTTTCTTGATATCCAAACAGAATTTCCCAAGGTACAATTTGCAGACATTGCCTCTCACCTCAGTCCTGTGCACCTCCAAGAAAAGCCAGGCTCCCTCTCCCGTTAAGCTATTGCAGATGGTGGTAAGACACCCCTCATGCCCAATAGACTTCTCTTCTAAAGGCTGAACGAACCCTGTTCTCAGCCTCTCAGATGTCATTTTCTTCAACCCCCCCCCAGCATCTTCGTGCCCCTTAATCCAGGATGTCAATGTCAGATTTTACAAGTTAGTCATCTGACAGCAGAGATACTGCTTCTCCTCAAGAAAGGACTTACATAGCTAAATAATTACCTAATTAGCTCTTATAAGAGACCCAAAACAGTATTCTGCTGCTAACAGCACTAAATGTAGCAGAAGGCTCTAAAAGTGTCTAGCCCTCTGTTTAATTAACACTTGCTCAGTGACAATCACCGTAAATATGAGACTGCTATTCTACTCAGTATTTTGGACTCCACTCAATCACTGGATTAAGCTGAAAATAGTTAACTGGGTAAAAAAAGTGTGATGAAAGTGAGGTTTTATACAAACAACCTACTTGGTATCATGGATCCAGGCATTCCCTTTTCAGTTACTGGCTATGGCTATTTGTTAGTAGTCAACACAAAATTATCAGGTCATTCAACTTTCTTCCTCTAAGTTGGATACATTACAAAAACACTCAAATATCACTTTCCATAAAAACAACTTCTGTAAGTGCTGTAAGAATACAATATAGTAGAGTATTAGGAGAAATCTGAGTAACTAACGAACAGCGAGGTATGACAAGGTAATCTGTATAGTCAAATATGGTGTACCACATGGAAAAGTCTGAATCTTCCCCTTAAGTTTTAGAACAGACCTTTGGATATAAACCTTTTCCCTGAAAAGAGAATGAGCTTCGGGATTTGCTGCTGTTGTCTGCATTTTTTATTATTGCATAGAATGGGCATAGAGCTGGTCAGACCAACCCTATCCCTAATGACCTCTTCCATCTTTTTAAGGTAAGAATTCAAAATAGCCAGGAAGTTAAAACAGTTCAGTACCTCAGCATTTGCTATAGCTCTGAGTCTGCCAGATGTCTGAGCATGTACTCCAGTATATTAAGATCTGGTGTTTTAAACTGCTCTACAGATTTAATTTGCAATACATTTCTTCAGCTCTTATCTTGGATTATAAGGACGCTACTGATTTGATTATAATAACCTTAAGACCCCAGTGTGAAAGTAGTACGCATTTCACATACTCCCTAGTGATCACATCCTTTGGGAAATCTCTACCTTAATTTGGGTCTGTACATAAAAAATTTGTATCTAGACCAGTTATACACATACATGCTTTACAGAAATCAATTTCTTCTGCTAACATATCTGAAAAGCCATGAACTTCCTAGATAGAAATAGTGAACTGAGTGTACTAAACAGACCAAAAGTTGTACTATATGCTTCTGTCATGTGTGATAAGAAAAAAGTTATTCAGATTTTTTTTTTTAGTACTATTGAATAACATTACCTTAAATTAAAAGGAAAAAGTATGCAAGTTTAAGCTATTCATGAGCATACTTTTGAGGAGTCATTTATGCTCCTACTGTAAACAGTATTCTAACACAACATTTAGTACACATCTGTAAACAGAGGTCAGATCTTACCTCTTCCTGTATGCCACTGGTAGTAGTTAATTTACTTCCATCAGTAACTGTTATAATTATTGCTGGCTCCAGAAAAAAGGGGTTTCGTCCCTAAAGGAAAAAAAAACAATTTCATTTAAAATGCTGTAACAAATTCGTAAGCTTCTGTTCAGTCACTAAACGGCGACTGATACTCACTGACAAAACAGAGGCCAGAGGTATTTATCCTCATGTACTATATGGTACAGTGCTATGGGTTTCTGAGTCTTTTTGCAGTTATGCCATGTAAAGCTAGACACAATATATTTGTATTCAATAATGCATACAAAAACATGACAAAAAATGGCTAACACAGGACTTTGAGAATAATGTGTACTGCAGTATTCTGACAAACTAGCAGCTGTTTAGAGGAGTATCTGTCTCCTCCAGCCAGAGATACTTCTAATTCCCCCTATTCCATGGTCAATTTTATGCATAATTTAATTACTGTGTGACCAACTAAAGTATTTGCATAGTACCTTGTGATCATGATCCTCAGGTTAAGAACTAACACTCTATGTATTAAGGAAAACTCTGACATGAATAATACCAGCTACATTTTGACCAAAGTGGTTCAACCATGCACACAAGATTTACTTCAGAAACAAATATGTGAAACAAACTTTCTATATGAATCATTTAAGATACAAACATATACAAGGTAAGACATTCTGTGATCCCACCAAGACATTCAACTAGTTTAGCTATAACAAAAAACCTTGGTTTGCTATTGGCACTTTGTTTTCCTAACACCAGTATGCTAGGAGCCTTCTGCCCCTCCTGAAAAAGATGATCCCAAAGTAATCCATGCACATGTCAACTCCAAGCCCAGGTGCACATTCCACTCAAGCTAAGGTTAAAGACAGACTGGATAGAAGCCACCGCAAGCTTTTGTTTGGTAGGTCCAACTCTCCTTCTATTGCCAAGCTTAAGGTCTCGTTTTTCTTCTCCAGGAAACAATAAAGAAAAATACAACTAGACCCACAGCCTAGTTCATGAATGATTATAATTTACTCTAAAAATATGGAGAGAAAAACTAATAGGTTTTAAGAAAAATACCTTTTAAATCCATTTTTTAGAACCCATTTAATATAAAGGATCATCTACTGATTGTGTGCTTAGAACAGAAATATCACCTAACAATTTCAAACATCTTTTGTGAGGGGTGTCCAGTTTGAAGTGGCAACACCACATTTACAGTGATCAATTTACTATATGCCAGCAGAAAAATTAAAAAGTTATTTGCTCAAGATTTTCTCAAACCTTAGTCAAAAATCCTAAAATTTTTCTTTTAAAATGCCATACCATTACTACAGACAAAAAAAATATGCAAAAATAAAATTAAACAGTGAAAAGCAACCTCTCCCATGAAAGCTAAGCTAGTTCATAATCCAATTTAAACAATTACTCAAAAGAATTTATGGACTCTTAAAATACACTCAATTTTAATTAAAATAATTTCCTGAGAATATTTAGCCTTATTTAATTCTGAAGAACAGTTATGGTATGTTATTCTGCCAACTAGTAGTTCACCACAACTGCAAAACATCAGCTGGAAGCTAATTATGTTGCACTGAAATAATACTGAAAGCAGGGTTTCTAACTAGAGGAAAAGAATATTGTTCTTATTAATACTGAACATAAAAATACTCTAAACCTACTTCTAATAAGTGACTGTAAAAATAAATTGACAATTGATAAAAATAACAGGATTTTAGATTTAGAATGTCATAAGCGATGTTCTTTAGGTCAATATTCCGGTCCAATTTGAAATATAAGTATTAAAAATTTAGTCTCTGACAACCCTTATTATCCAGATATCCTCATTATCATAAACACTTTTGTGTATCTCAACTACAATATTTCTTGATTTTATGCATCTGAAATACGAGCCTTAAATTTAAACACTTTGGGCTCAGAATGACTATGAAACTATAAGGAAGGAAACAAGAGATCCTAAGCTTAAGCACCCCCAGGAAAAGTATATGAGGGAAAAATGACTTCACCCTCAGTCTGTCTTTTATAATTTCACGAGCATTTTACCTGTACAATAGATGATCTACCTATTACAACAGGAATCAACTCTCATAGCAACATATTTACAAAAGCAAGAATCTCTTTTTTACCAGAACAAGAACGTTCATTTGCAGCCAGAGCGCAACTGGTTTGAGCATTTCTGACCCCAAAGACAAAGTAACTAACATTTCTACATGTATCATCTACAGGACAACTGTGGAAACACTAGCAGTACGCTGTTGCAGCATACTTCACGCCTGTTTAAGTAATAAGGAAAAGCTTCCCCTTGAAAGCTCTTCTTCACTAGCTAGGTGTGAAAATACAGTAATCGTGAGTTCATCAACTCATCAATCCAGCTATAAATACTATGCTTTTTAGAAAGAATTTATGAAATCAAGTCACAGAGTACACAATTCACCACTGAATTATTCAAAGACAAGTGAACAGAGCTCAGTTTGCTTAGCTGCACTTAGGTTCACAGCTCCATGCAATTTAGAAACATGAAATGAGTATCTATGTTCCACCTAAAGGAGCAGAAACAGAATATATCAAGGAAGAATTTCAGATAAAGTGCCTATTATTGAGGTTTACCATTTTTGACTAAAAAAAAAAAAAAAAAAATCTCAAAACCGAGATGTTTCCGTAAATTTGGCAAAATGACATTCCAGAAGACTTACACTTACCATTTTTTAAAATAAACTGCAGTAGTTTTGTCAATTACTGTTTTAGAACTTTATTGCAATCTCATGAAATTATTTTCTATTGCTCTTCCTTAGAAATATACTATTAAAATAACACACTACAAATTTACCCATCTTAGAAAAATCATATTCTCCAAAATAAGTAGCAACACCCTTGACTGCGAATGCATGTGGAATCAGTTCAGCACAGCTCAATTATTGTAGTTATGCAGCGAAACAGTGAGTAACAGGGCATACACCACCAGCTCTTTGGCTGCTTACAGGTATGCTGAAATGCACTGGAAATCAGCTCAGCATACCAAGGTGTAAATAAAAAGCCTGTTTACGACTTACTCTGACAACTAACTAATCACCATGAGGTTTTGTTCATTTCAAGAGCAAAAATAATCCAGCAGCTAATTTTAGTATCATCTTACATTCCCACACAGGAAAGTCAAAGATAGAAAGTGTGAAACACTGAGTTCTTTAAGTAAGTAGGGTAAAGATCAACTCGGCCTCAGTACCAATACCTTGGGAAACAAAAGGGCATCACTCACAATTTAAGCCAGCATTATATAGGTCTATTCTAACAAGCATACAAAGATACTTCTGTTTGTGTTATCTGTTTTCAGACAGATTATAACCACTGATAGTGGGTAAACATTTTAGAACCTAGAAACTCAACTGCTATATTTAAACTGTGGCAGTTTGAGTCCAAATTTACTACTGAGGCTACAGTAAATTGAAAAGTATTTTCAAGTTTTATTCTAAACTCTTGTTTTTAAATAGATTTGCTTATAAACAAATAGTTTGGGAAAAAAAAATACTTATTTTTCTAGCTGAAAATTCAGTTGGCAACTAGCTCCCATGGGGACTTCAGGTAATAGGTCATATCGGCAAACTGACTCATTTGGTATCCTTCTCAGTCCAAGTAAGTGCTAGAGTCATCTGACTACAAATTTTTTTCAATAACACACTTTTCTCTTTGAAGGTTCCTGGCAGTGGTAGAAAAAGAACTAAGGAAGAAGCATCTATGGTTTTAAAGGGCAATTATTCTGTTCAATCACCAAATACTGCAATGTGGTACAGGAAGGTTTTTTCATTCACCTACAATCTGCATTTACAAGAACATATATGCCCCAAGGAGGAAAAAAAAAATCCACACACCTCTTTTTGGAGGAAAGTTATTTAAAAATCAGTTTCAACGTGAGGGCAATCTTGCAAGTTTGCTAGACTAAAAAGAAACAAGCAGGAGGTTCAAAGCCCTAAAACTAAGTTATCTGTTACACAACACACATTCTTTTAAACAATTTGACAGCTGCACCACTCTGTTCCAAATCACAAAGCAACTCAGTGACATTGGTTGCCATTTCTTCAGTCTCCAGCTGAAGTAGTTCTGCGCTCAGACAATACAGAACAAATACAGAGCTGTGAGCACCGCTGAGCTCCGCATCGCTCACACAGGGTCACAGTAAGAGACACTGCCAGCCCACCCCAGCTCGCATGATGTTCTTGAGAAGGAGCCTCAGATTGAGCCAGAAATGTATCAAATTATCAGGACACATTATTGTCTGGTAAAGACTCTCAAAACTAAAGAATTCACTTCTGTAGGCAAGTAAGTTTAGCAACAAGTTTCAGCATGACTGATTAATACATTCATGGATTCTTTTTTTTTTTCCTTCTTCAAAGTGTACAGGTAAAGCAATTCAAGAGCTACTGTGACCTTTAGATGTGCAAGTATGCAATATTATACATGCAGTAAGAGAAAATTGATTTAAGACAACTGTTCTCTCAATGCACACATTTAAATATTCATTTCAGAGTCAGAAGTGTTGAAAAACTTAAGAAATGGCATTTTTTTGGTCATGTTTCTACCTCAGCTAAGTCAGAGACTACAAATGACATGTTCGACAAGCAACTACTATAAAAAGAAATAAGTATTTAGTAGTACAAAAGCTTCATGCCCAAGAAAGGCTACAAGTTGCAAATAAACATGAAGGAAATAAAGTGCATATTTTTAACAGAACACATCACTAATCACTGGAAAAAACTCATTTTCAGATCACAATCAAATGTCTAAAAGGTATGCTTTCATTCCAGTAAACCACAAAATTTAACAGAAGTTGTATTGCACACCCATCATACATTATATTACCTCAGAAGAGCTTTTTTATTTTCAGAAGTATCAGCCCTAACTGCCAGTAAATTTAGTCATCTGACCAGGAAATACAGAAGTACACTATCAGGTTTTTTGATTCAATCAGGTTTAAATTTAAAAGGTCAAGATTCTCATAACCACTCATGAAAATCTGTGAGCAACCAGTGTTCAAAAACAATAGTTTAAAATTAAAAAGAAATCTAAAAGTCAGAATCATAGGAAAATTATTAGCTTTAAAGCTTTAAAAAAAAAAAACCCTGGTAACAGCTTAAAAAACACTGAAACCCCAAGCTTGAATTTCAACAAACTAAAACAGATGGTCCAAATCCATCATAGTTTTCACTTACTTTTTGTCTCTTAGGAAATTTAGTTACACTTTAGCAAAACCATGAAATGTCTAAAACATAAACTTAACATTTATTACTTTCCCCTTCATTGCTCGAGGCAGAACACTATCAGCCAAGTACACAGAGGTATTTAACAGCTGCTCTATGCTCTGATAGTCAGCTGCCTAAGAACTGTAGCATCTTGTGCAACTTGTTACTCGTCACACTTGCATTTTCAGCAACCTTGACTATTTTCTACTAACCCTGAAGAACCAATCAATACAGTTGTGAAGACTTACAAACTGGTGGACTTGGCAGTGCTAAGTTAACAGTTGGACTCGATCTTAAAGGTCTTTTCCAACATAAATGATTCAATGACCTATAGAATCAATTGTATTTTATTCATTCACACAGTTGTTTCCCAAGCCACAAAAACAGTTAAATACATTGGCATCATAGCAGTATTTCAGTGAATTTATAATTGGCAATGTAACTCTTCACAAAAACAACTGTGCCTTTAAGATTTTTTTTCAAATATATGTAGACATGCACCATAATCATGCACATATATTTACCCACTATAGTACTCAGGAATGAATATGCTTTCTACTTCGTAGTGAATCCTTTCCTACTACTTGATAAGATACAAAATGTCTTTAAACGGAAGCTTTCCCAGATGAAGCTATATTGCATATCATCTAATTAATACTTAGCACAAACACACTATGAAACTCTGTGTTCTACCAGAAGACCAGGAAGAATACACTGGGGGAAAAAAAGAGCAAGGCAGGCAGTCAAATTCTACGACAAAATTAGCTTTGATAAATCTCACTTCTCACAGGATATGCCACAAGAGCTCCATGATTCTGTGGCCAGGCTGAAAAGTACAGCACCTCTGACCTGTATCATGGTGTGATCCAAGTGACTGAACCTGCATGATAAAAACAGCTTTGAAACCATATTTAAGTTTGTTACGGCTGTTTTAGAATAGAAACTGACCCCGTAAATAGGAACCACTTAAATGGCAGAAAGACTTCTACGATTTCAGCCTGAATGAGTAAAAACTGAAGAACATACTAGAATTCTGTATGGGATTGAGATGTCTGACAAGCCAGGCTTCATGCACAAAGACAGTTGCTAACTTGTCTCTGTTTAGCTGTCCGTAAGGTTTTGATATATTCCCTTGATGCTGTTGATTATTCAATAGACAACACAGTTTTGCAGTGGTAGCAATTCTGTCTTACTAGCAAATGATCAGATATTTGTACAGCAGATGTATTTCAAGATCACTTTCAGAAGCCTCAGAAGAAAATTCAATGAAAGCTACACTAACCAGTTTGAGTTTTACAGAGACTGTAAGTGTTTTGAAGTCTGTTATGAAGTTTTCAAGTCAGAAAAGAAATTTTAATATAAAACAGAAATCTCCCTTGATGCCTGATTAATGGCAAAGATAGACACCAAATCGGTCACAGATTGGAATCTTATGAAACAACCTAATGAAACACTATTCCAGGAATTATACTACCACCAAGAAAAAAGTGTCCAGAGTTTTTCTGAAAGGGCTGCAGGGCAGCAGGAGGATTCTTACCACTGACTCTAGTCCACAAACATCTGCAGTACAGACATACATTCTCTATCATAACACTGACACCTTTTTGTTCTCCCTGCAGTAACCAAGATGGAAGGACTGACACTCTACCTCCTCTTTATGCTAGGCAGCTGGGAATACTACCTCACCCTCAAAGACAGGTTTTAGGAAAAACACAGGCAAATTAATCACCAGTTAACGGTAATTTGAGAGAGACCCTTACTAGAGCCAAAAGAAGAGCGCTCCACATCTTGAGGGGAAAGTGACTACTATCAGAAATGCAAATGATAGTAGCAGGTTTTAGAGGCTCAAAGTGTAGTCCTCCGTAGTCCCAAGAACCATAAAGATCTAGCTCCTCTGTATATGAAAAAACATACTCACATAGGATGTGTAAAAACACCAAACCTCTTTGACTGAGGGATGAGGGAAAGAAACAGGTCTGACAAATGCTGGAGTCTTCACTGAGCACGTGACAAGAACTATGCACTATGAAAACACCAACTCTCAACACCACCACTGACTCTCACAAATTAGGACTCACATGGTTTTCATTGTAGTTTTAGTCCCATAAAAGCGACTTTTATGAATTGATGTTTCGCAAAAATAGCATATCAGAGAGTTCCTCACCTATGTAAACCTGTATTTTTACTTTGTAATTGGAAAATTAGCCAGCAGAGGGGGCACAAGTTAATAAAATCTATCCTTGTAGGAGGTGATCGAGTAACAAGGAGATAAACATGTCGCATGCTCTGTTTGAATACTATCTCAAAATACATATAAACAGGTAAATACCTCTTTTCTATAATTGTGTATACCTGAAAAACCCTAAATGATTGTATAAACACACATAAAAAGTAGTCAGTTACTGAACTCTAGTCTTTTCATCTATGTTTAATCCAACAGTGAGTTCATAGTTTCTGACACCAGGAACAGCACATACTATCACTTCCCTTTCCCCTTTTTTGCTGCTAACTGCCCATCCTTTGGAAGGCTCAGCCACACACATTCAATTGTATTACACACGCTTCTTTTTTGAAGCTAAAAGATAGTATTCAATCTGTCTGAAATGATCTTATCTTCTGAAGACGACCTCAAAAAGCAGTTTTAAGAAAGTCTCCCAGAATTTATCAAGGTCTGAACTCATGCTTCCATTAACTCTCCATTTTTTCCCCCAAGGAAATGGAAAATGCTGTTCAAGCAGCCAGGATTTCTCCTGAACTCATTCACACTCTGAAAGTCAAGGTATCAAGGCAGCAATTTTGCAGTAAGGATGGCTACCATAAAAGACCTTTCCTCCATGAGGTGAGGAAATGCTAAAACCTGAATTTAGCTAAGTACAGCTACCCTTCCCTATAGGCTAGAGCAAGGTTATTATAGGCAAAGTAATTTTCATGTCCTAGACAATTCTTTAGTTAACTACATGACAAATACCTAAGAGTTACTCCAATGCCCAAGACATGCACTAATCACAGTTTCTTATTTGGAATGTCTATGGAGGATTACAAGGTAGTTACATGGTTTTTGCTTCATCCCTTACTGGCACTACAGATTAGCAGTAGGTAAAATGATTTTTACACAGGCAGTTAGGACACCAATTCAGTGGTACAACTGAAGCTTTCTGTATTTCAGGTGACTGGAAAAAATGAGTTGCAGGTTAAAACAAACAAATAAAAAATTAAACAGTTAACAAAAGGTTTTCGAAGTAGAACACAAGTGCAACAGCAGACTTTTCCTAAAGCTAAGCCAGAAATGAAACTACTCAGCACACCAGTTACAGAATATAAGAATGAAGAGAACATCCTTAAAACAACCACTGTCTCCATAACACAGGCTATGGAAGTTCCACAAAGGAAAAGGAAATGTAAGGTATTTAGGAAAATAAATGGGATGAAAAAGTCACTTGTTCCTCAGCATTTTGGTCCTAAGCATTTTTTTAAAAAGATTTTTTTTAAAATCTTTTTTTAAAAAAATAGTAATTTATGGCTTCAGTTAACTACCGAAGCTCCAAATGTACATCATCTATATTTGTCCTGCCCAGTCTGGAAGCCCTAGAGTAAAAATCAAAGATCTAGTCAGATATCACTATTATTAAAAATACTACAGAGACAAAACAGCTATCTGAATTGGGTAAGAAAAAAAAGACACCAAACCCTTTGTAAAAAAACCAAACACAAAAAACTCCCATAGAAATATATTTAAGCATATCAGCTGCTTGTTTTGCCTGAGCTTGCAAGTTTGTGTTCTATAGGCAATGATTTCATTGCATTTCCATCTTGAAAAGTGCAATGAAAAAATTTTCTGTGCTTAGTGTCATGTTTATAGATGCTCATAAATTTACACATTCTGCCTTCTCATGTCTGGCACTGAATGTACTACTTAAAGACCACTTAATTGTGCAACTTCAGTCATTTTGGAATTGTACTCAACAAATTAAGTTGTTGAGTACTTAAGTTTTGTTCTCAAACTAAGAACAAAACCAAAACTAACAGCAAGAAAACCAAAAAAGCAAGCCAAAGCAGCCTGAAAAGGAGATTGAATGCAAGAAGTGATAATTTTGGAATACAGAATCTCCATATTGAATAGTGCATATGTGAAAATGGAAGGGATGTGTGTCAAGGAAGCATTTTTACACTATGTTCATACTGAACAATAAAGGAACAATGAACACATGGTAGGATTCACTAAGAGATCAAACTTAAAGTCTCGAGACACTTTGATGTCTTCATGTGCCTAAATCACAGAGTTCTCAACATTACTAAGTCACAGTTTCAAAAATGCCAGTTTAGTAAAAAGGTTTGTCCTGTTTCTTTCATCAAAGAACAAATTTAATTGAGTTCTAAATAACATATTATATAAGTGATAACTTCTTGATTAACTTCTAAGTGCTGCCATTTAGATGAGGTGCTTGGTAAGTTTCAAAAACAATTCAGTCCTTGAATCTTTCACAATTATGTGACATTCTCAAAAAAAATCCAACAAAACAAAACAAAGAGAGACACAAACAAAACATAGAATGGACTTCACATATAGTGAATTCTAGCAAGTAACTAAACAGCAAAGAACAGTATTGAAATGAAGAATGAAAAGCCACTAACTTTTGAAACATGTAAGCACTGATGTGACAGATACAGGATAATCCCAGAAAGGGAAGAACTTCAACTTTTCCTTACATTAAATTAATTGAAATACATAAGCAGCAAAGCAACTTTGATCATAACTTGTACCTTATTTTTAAGGTAATAGAAACTGTCACTTAAATAAAAAGATGCACCTTATCAGTTACAGATTAGTAAATGAATCACTACTGGAATCATGTGAAATTGGATAAATCAACCAACAAATCCTGGTGGTTTCCAAAGTTATTTGACTGAAGACAGTAAACGCAAGCTGCTAAAAATAGGTTATATTTGAGCTTTTAGAAACTTAAAAAAAAAATGAAATAACCATCCATACCAAACATAACTTTCAAGTCAGCCCCAAAGAATCTGGGTTTAAAGATGATTTTGGTCATAATTTCTGAAGATATTTCTGAATGTTTTATTCCAAAAATAACTGACCTTGTCAAGCCTTGGATCACGTCCCTAATTACCGCAGCCTTTCTGCTTCACAGCAGTGACTTTACATAGCTAGTCCTGGCTCAGTCAGTGCAATTCACAGTGCTAAGCCAGGCCTCTGTTCTCCATATACTGGAGAGGGGTAATGAATCTCACAGTTGCCAGCACACTGAGCAGCGAAAACACACCAAAAAAAAAAAAAAAAAAAAGAAAATGAAAAGAATTAAAAAAAACACGGGTAAAAGCCAAAGAGAGAGAAATTCTCTCCCACCTTTTTGGGGGTTATCAATCCAGAGTACTGACAAGTTGATTGAAAACAGCTTATTGACTCATGAACATAGGGCAATTCTTCTGAATAACTGCCCCAAGACTCCCCTCCAACTCCCTCCTTGAGTTTATCACAACTACAGCAGGAACAACTCAGCTATTTTAGAACAGATTCTGAGCCACTATAGTTCACAGTCCAGCTTATTAAGGATCTGAATCAATCACTGATTTATTTTACTACATGAAGTCACACTCACAACTTGAAGCAAGCTTGGCACAATTATGAACACATCAGAGGCCATAAGTTCAGGAGCAGAGCAGGCAACTAGGCTGGATATGTCTTACATATAGATGTATACAATCAAGTCAGCATTTTGCGATTCAAAGCCCAGGGCAGGACATATTGGTGCAATAGAGAGATGGCCACTCATATTCTGTATGCTGAGCATCAAAAAAGAATGTCAGTACCCTAAATTGATTCCAATGACAAATATTCCGGATTTGTTCAATGTAGCTTTTTGGCTCAAGAAGGCATTGACAAAGAGCACAGTGTATTCAGATTATTTATCCTAAACATTATTACTGGATAAAATCAGATTAACACCCTGCTCTCCACAAGCAGTAGCAGCTACATGTAGATAGAAAATAACCCTATAAAGGAAATGGGAGTGCCTACACTGAGCAGACACCAAATGTGATAATTCGGGTAAAGTTTCCCAGCCAAGTCAACAAGAAGACATTAAGCATTATTTTCAATTGTATGTTCTTGAATCACTGTCAAACCCCCATATTAGAGACATCACCTGCACTGCAGTTCCTGCTAGATCAGTCTTCTAAAAGACCTCCAATGTTAAAGCCACGGAACTATGTTAGACATAATCAACAATTACTTATCTGCTACACCAGTTATCTACCACTGCAGTGCTGCAAGATCCACACTTACCACCCATATTAGAATAACTAGAGTAGGATCAGATTTTGACAAATCCTCTTGTCCTCTCCTACAAACAGCGCCCTTACCTATTCAGTGTTCCAATCATAGTCATTCAAGCTTCCTGACTAAGGTTACTGTCATACCTTGCAGCCAGCAACTTTTTACCTGTCTATTTTAATTCAGCTGTAGGCACTAACCTAGTTTCCCCACCGGAAAAATTTAGGCTTCAATCTATAGCGGACTGTAGATTGATGTAAGCTAGGGCAAATCAATTAACTGAGGCAGAGACACTATCTCTAGAATGAAAACAACAGGTGCTTAGATAACAGATACTTGATTTCTCATTAATGTAAGACTGAAATTATCTATACATTTTTTTAAAATCTAGTCTATTAGGGGCCAACTTTATGGTATCTGAGTGATTAAATACATACCTATTTCTTTGTGAAAGGATATCTTCCAAAATACACAGGCAATAATAAAGAATCTGAAATCCCGTTTGCTGTCAATATTCAGAATTATAATAGTAAAAATATGCTGATAATAGAAAACACTTCATGAACATGTGATATCCTTTGTAGACATCACAGAAATATACTACAGGACCACCAGAAATCTCTAAAGCCTCACAGGATAGTCCACTTAAAAAAAATCAAGGATCTTTTAATAGGAAAGATTTATCCTACAAACACATATAACCATTATCTCCTATCTGCAGTATTAATTTTTCTTTAAGTGAGACTGGTCTATACTTCAGACAATTAAAATTAGCACTGTAATCATGCAATGCAAACTGGACATTTGATAAGAGTTCTGTATTAGCTAGCTACTAATGCCCACAAATTATACGAAATTCCAATCTGTTGCATAAACAACAGGTGAAAACAACTTGAAAAAAGGGCCAAACATGGTGCTAAAAATCACAGCATGAAGTGGAAACATTAATACAATCTTTAAGAGGGAGATGCAGATATGAGAGTATTCTATGAACTAAAAGACTCACTATGTTGTTAAAGGTACAGAATGTACTACAGGAAAAAAGCAACAGCAAGCAAGAGACTCAAGCAACACAATCATAGTTTCAACTGAGCCTCAGTTGAATTAAAATTCAGACACATACAAAAATAACAGTTCTTCCCTTCAAGCTTCAGAGATATGGACTGTCTACAACAGAAATCCAAGACTGAATGTAAGTATTCAGTAAGAAAAGTGAAAACAAGCTTAAAGTGAATAAACATAAAGACAAAGACACTGAAAAAAAATAAAATAAATACTTGTGCTTCACAAGATAACCAAACTCCTGACTCTTTATCTATATGTATTTGCTTTGCCTCCTTGACAATTGGGTGTGATGAAGTGCAAGTACATTTCAAAAAGACAAGAATACTTCAACTATGGGGCATGTACCTTTAAGCACCCAAATAAGAAAGCCAGTAAATCCAAGGAGTCTAGAATGACCTGAGGCAAATAAACTGTTCTAGGTAGAAAGTCAAGCCAAGAGATAAAATTTTGGTACTCCTAACTATCCTCAGACTTTCTCTAATGACTTTTTAGTGAATCCAAGAATACCAACCAGAGATAGACATCTGTATCATCTCCTTAAGCTTTGGCAGCATGAATGCACTCACCTGACCCTTAAAATGCAAAGCCATAACAAACATGTCATGGCACTGCCCCTTCCAAATCAAGTTTATTGAAATACTGAGTACCTGAAGATTCAAAGTCATCAAAGCATATTTGATATTCAGAACATGAGGAAGTATGTCACTTCTTTCTGCTACTGAAACAGATTGATGAGACCATTTTCATTGGAAAAAATAAAGTACTTTGTGTAAGCTTGTTTTAACTTTTAAATTCTTCTTTAAAAATATACTGGATTAGAACCAGACAAATGATTTTAAGAAAGTTTAAGTATGATGTGATTATTATTACTGAGACTTTCCATGAACTTTGTTGCTCTGGGAAGGCTGAAAGACATGCAGTTCAATCCTGCAAGATGAAAAATTACTTGCAACAGTGCTTGCCGTAGCTCTCATTAAAGGATACTATAAAACAAAATTAGCTAAAAAATTGCAAACATTTCAAGAGCAGACAAGATGGCACGTTTAAAGGTCACAGCCTAAAAAGTATAAAGTGGAAGCAATATGCTTAATTTCATCATGTAGGAGGTGAGAAAGACTGACTTTCACCAGCACTTCACATATAGGTCTTTGGCACTAAGTCATATAGGTTTACGTTAAAACCACTTCTATTCCACAGAAAACAGGAGACTATGAGAAATCCTTTCATATATGTATTTCTGCCGTTACCATGCTTAAGCTTGCTATATTGTTTTCTACTCTCTGAAATTCTCCCATTTGGTTTTGTTGGGGAAGCAGGAAAAAAAGAGAATGGGAGAGCTGCTCCAGAAGTGCAAATCTCTACCTCTACCAATATGAGAAACAAACAGCCTGTGCAACTGTGCCAGCATGACAAAGCAGGAAATGCTAACCTAAACTTTGGTTCCAAATTTGGATGCACACTCAACACAGGCCATTCCAGTGCAGTGTTTATGACCCCAGAATGCCAAGACAAAAGTCATGCTCAAAGGATTTTGACTTGTGAAAGCAAGGAAATCCAGTTACAATCCTCCAAAACCAACTGGAAAATAAAACTGCTCAACAATTCAAGGAAAACAGAATGTATCACTGCAAAAGCATAATGTATGCAATGTTAGGGGACAGTATTTCATATGTGTGATTATTGGAGGTTTTTTAAGCTCAGTAGATCTTAGACACAGATAAGCACATAAGCAAGGAGTCAGTCTACAATGTGTGACTTAAAGCTGTCGTGCGCCTACAAGCACAATTAGATTTCATCTCCTGGGTACATGTATTTGGAATACTGTAGCATTTAAGCCACTATGGCAAAACATGCTGATCGCTACAGACGAACACTAAGTTTTACTGTGTGAACACATCAGCAATACTGCTACTGTATCTACAAATGGCTCTAACCATATATTTAGAGAGAACTATAAAGTAGCAGTTAACCTAAGATTGGACTGGTTTATGGTCATACATGGTATGACTAAAACCCCTGGGAAAAAAAAAAATGGGGTGTTTAAAAACAATGCCATTATATGGAGGACACCTTCCAACTTCCAGGTCAGAAATCGGTCTTACCAGCCCTTAGCATATTTTTAAGTTCCAAAAATATTCTTAATCAGTTGAATTCCATTTGGATTTTAGTTTCTCTCAGAATTTCTTAGTTATGGTTTTGTATGTATGTGAAATGCACTGAAGAAGAAAAGGTTTTCACCAAGACTGCACACAGCCTGGTAAGTCACCAAAACAGTGTTTCTTGTATTAGTCTAAATCCAGAGAACACCTCATTCATCACTATGAATGAAAAATACCTATCCTAAGTCCAGTTGGATTACAGAAGCATTATAGTCGGCTTTTCTGTTTCAAAACAACTAAGTTAGCATGGGCTTTCGTTACATTAAATTTGTTTAAAAGTCAAACTTGTCTCTAGGCCAGTTTTACCATATCAATAGTAATTACAATGCTGAAGAATACGTGCAAGATACCCCAGTGAGATAAAAAGCTCATAAAAAGCTTATGTTATTGAAAAGCTCTGTTTCTAGCAGCAATATTAAAACAAAATTTCATCCTGGAAAAATTTGGAAAAATACCTTGATAGATCAACTCAACTACTTTGAAATCCACTCAGATAAGTGCATTTTATTCTCTCAAACCTCATTCTATGCAATACTGCTAAAAAAAAAAGTAAGAGACCTTCATTATGCAAATAACAATAGGCAAGGTGAAACACATAGGGTATCAGAGAATCAGAGCTTTAGCAATTTCAAACATCCATCAGATTCAAGTTTTGGTAGTGCTGTGTTGGTCCTTTGCACCAGAGTATCAAAATACCATTGATACATATTTTACCTACCTTAGATTCAGAGCTCAGTCTTAAAAACTTCACTACAAACTGCAAAAAATTGAAGTACATAGATGGTTCAGCTCAACCATTTGTTTACATTTTTACTGTATTATAATAGCAGCTACTTTTTTCATGTTTTCTGTTTCCACAGAAACACATCTGTTAGTATTTAACCCTTCCATCAACTACAATGAGCTGCACGTTTGCCTCAGTCAAAACTATGCAGTTAGATTGTGACTACACATGTGCTGCTGAACAAGCCATAGCTGTATGATATATGAGCATATTCCAAGAGGACAGAAAATCTGTTAATAAAAGGCTTGGTATTTCAGACTTGCCTGAAACAATGGAGAAGCTGAACTGGGGAAAATATGACAGAAAGAAGTCAAGTAGCTAAGTGCAAACTGGGCTAATGAAGTACAATGTTTTGTATGATATGACAGTGAGCCCTTACTGAACTTAATGTATTTAAATTGCCACCTTCTTGAAGGCATCCAAATCCTGTATTTTTCTCCTAAGCTTTCTATAAGAATGCAGAAGGTGAAGGGGACCATTATTTTTAGCGAACGCTAAAAGCTGACACCTTACTTAAAGGTTCATTCTTCCACTATCATAATCACAAAGCATACTACAGGGGAAAAAACTATAACTATTACTGGACTCAAGCAACTTAATACAGAATTTATCAGTCTGAAAGTGCTGTAAAAATTAAAGAAATAGTCACTTTAAAATATGTGACCTTTCCAAAATCATTTGTTGTTGACAAAAACCTTCACAAAAACATGGATCTGACAACCCTAGGTAAGACAAAGGGTTTATAAAGCCATATCATAGCATTAATATCAGAAACAGCTTACAAAAAAATCTTCTGGGTTCTTGACAATTTAAACGCGTTGACAGTGTCCCTTTAAGATCTGAATGTGAGATACTGTGATCAGCTAATACAGCTGTACACTTGGTAACTCAATCTTCATGAGCAACTGTCAGTACTTATTTACTGAAAAAGTAATATGATAAACACTCATATTAAAAATCCATTAATGTTGCAGGAAAATATGAAGCAGGAGATTTTCCTCAATTTCAGAATGACCGTTCAGCCATCACTCTTGTTCAGGAAGTCAGCTGATGGAGAACTCTGGTCTACTTTGAAAGAAATCAAGTATAGTGAGTCACACTGCCATTTAAACAAACAGTTCATACCCAGCAGAGGGACAAGACATCATGCTGTTGGATGATATAAGCAGACAATCCCATCAAGCTTGTATCATGTCTTGTCATTTGTATGTATGACAAAAATCTTTTTACAATTCATACATGTGAAACAAGTGGATCTTGGCAAATATCTTAGAAGCTTATAAACACACAAAAAAACAAGTAACTAGTCAAAAGATGTTAAGCCAGAGAAATTTCCCAGAGTAAGCTTAATAGGAGTTTGAATTTATTACGTAATAGCACACCTAAGATCATCTAAATGTTGCGTTTTTGTAAAATTATCTTCTCCTCCCACTCTAAGATAATCATTCTTCAAATATCTGTCTGCTATATTTTAGTTAAGTACTATTTTATGGTCTTAACATTTGTAGGTGCTTTTAAAAAAAGTGAATCAGCACTTTATGTTCTGAGTGAAAACTATTTCAAATGCAACTGAGCATTCTGATCGCCTCTATTATCCTGAATTTATAAGCTTCCCATACCATGTATGTTTAAATACTCATTTATCTTGAGCAAATTTTAGGTGGCAGACATGAACAATAGGAAGTTGACAGGATAACATGACACGGTGCTCAAAAGCCAATGTTACGTTGAGGGAAGTTAACTGCTCTGGATTTCATCCTGCAAGTGCTGAAGGACCAGTTAAGTGCTCCAGAATTTGATCTGATTTATGAAAAACCGCTACTTTGATTAGTAGAGCCAAAATGGGAACCTGTGACTTAAGCAGCAGATGACCTGGCAGTTGCAATATATTCATCGATTTTTGCAGACACTAAAAAGAGTTAGAATTTCTGTTTAGTCACCTGACTGCACACGTGAACACCTCTTCAACAGCCAGCTCCACATGTGGAACAGAGCAAAACACATGCATAAGCAAAGGGGGGTTCAAGCCCAGATAGAGACTTGTAACCAAAACAGATCAAAGTCATTGCTCCACAGACAAAGAGCAGCTATTTGCAGTAATGAACACTACCAGTGAGTCAAAAGTCATGACAACTCAGCTGCCCACTTGATTGAGTAGTTGATCACAGCTGGTTCACTTAGAGCAAATTATTTGACAGGGGTTTAATTGGAACATTATAACTATGAGTAGCAACAGGAAAGAGCAAGTATTTTGTGTGTGTGCCTACAGTGGGTAAGTGTTAAAAAAAGCTTCATATAGCTCATGTAACCAAACAAAAACATCAGAAAAAGGGAAAGGTTAGCCCACAGGTGTATATGAGGACAGCAGATGGAAATAGACCAAAAAAACTACCCTATGTGTGGAACAAGCACTTTTTTTTTTTTTTAAAGTTTCATCACTAAACTGGCATACTAAAAATATTTAGGCTCACTTGATCACCTAGTGGCAAAGCCATACAATGCAACGTGAGAGAGAAATTTCCTTCCCAAACAAATATGGCATGTTATCTAAGGCTCTGCTTAGACTGGAAAGGAGAGGGGGAGAAAGGGGACTTATTTTCACAACCACATTCCCATGTTCAATACCAAAAGCAGTAACCAATCCTCAGATAGCAGAGGGAGCATTACATGAGAACAAAGGAAAAAGGAAGATTCAAGTTAGTATGTCCCATGTGAAAAATACATGATACACTTTGCCCTCTGTATGCAAAACAAATCCAGGACTTGATCCAGTGCCAGAAAGAACTGAGTACGCTTCCTAAAGCACATGTTTAACCTAGAGTTACTGTCTTTTAGCAACTCGTACCACTGAGCAAGAGAATGCTGGCCCACCCCAAAAAGAAGTCTTGCTTTAAAGGGATAGCTGCAATATAGACATTAGAAAAGCACAGCTTCTAAAGGCTCTGATACAATAGGCAGGTTTATAAAAATACAGGTATGCAGAGAAAAGCTGTAGTAAACTCACTGGAAAGAAAAGTTTTTGAAAAAGTTGTGCTCCATTCAGTATTTTTGGACATGCAGTGTGGTTAGAAAAATGGCTCATCTCTCAAACTGTACTTAATTGATTATACAGCACTATATAGAGGAAGCAAAGTTTTCATGACCCCACCAGGCTTACCGGCTAAGGTTCTGAAACATAGACTTGATACAAAAAAAAGACAAAGTTTAACTGACTAGGTCAACTTGAAGGCTACATCACAGTTTAAAAACTGAGGAATAACTATAGTTAAAACAAGAGAAAGAAAGTTGGGTACCCAACTATAGTCAGTGACTGCATTTCTTCAAACTATCTGAGCTCTTCTTAATTTTGAAGAAGCCACCATTGAGTATTTCATGAAGATGTCACTTTGGACAACTAGCTAATTGTTGTCTCTGGGAAGTTTGTGCTTTACAATTTTTCTGCCTATTAATAGTCAACCTACCTGCCCATAGTTGTCTATGCCAGTTACTAATCTATTTAAGTTTAATAAATCAAAAGCTGTCCTTAGGGACTGGCCAAGAGTCGTAAGTCCTTCAGCTTGAAGGTTTTTCAGTTCATTCATAAACGTTGCATGGTTTTCCTTCCAGCCAGCCTGAAAAAAGAAACGTGAGAAGACTTATTCTCCAGATATGAGCTTTGCTTTCCTGTTAGACTACAAAGTGCCTTCCTTGCTGCATGCAGCTCGCTACAAATGCTAACAAAGCACCTCTGAAGTTACTAATATTTAGTGTTGTTCCATAAAGCCCGAAAATATATACTTCTCTTAAACCTTAGAGCTCCTCATCTATCAAATGACGGTTTTGGATTTGTTCCACGGGACAAATTTCTGTGAAGTCACCGATGCACAAACCTTACAGCTCTTTACACGGCTCTCCCACAGCCCTTTCCAGACGGAAGGCGACTGCATTGTGAAGCGACCTCCAACAGGTTCACCGTCCTGTGTCGTGTCGACCCACCGCCCCCTTCCGCCCCCCCGCCCCGGCGCGGCTGAGGGAAGTCCCGTCCCCTTCCGAGTCCGGACTCCTCGGGCTGAAGTCAGTCCTTCCCCCGCTCGCCCCTTGCGAGCTGAACTCTCCTTGGAGTTGCTGTCACTTCTCCCAACTTGAATAAATATCCCCCACAGTTCATTGCTGCTCACACACACCACACACAGG
>NW_010531615.1:683-949 GCF_000687285.1 Phaethon lepturus | reverse complement strand
GCCCCGGGGGAGGCTTGCCCAGCGTGTGCATACGTCCGTGGATGCAGCACGAGAGCATGTGTGCGGGCTGCCGGGGAGATCATCACTTGGTGCAAGGACCGCCTGGCTCAAACAAACCTCCTGTGTGCGGGGAGAGCTGGGGCACTGGCCCGGGCTCTGGCAGCGTTTTGCCGGTTACAGAGGGGTCTGGTGGATGCCAGCTGCCCACAGCCCCCATGCCTGCTGCGCAGCTGCCCTGAGCTCTCTGCTCCACGTGCCATCCCCAC
>NW_010531615.1:0-310 GCF_000687285.1 Phaethon lepturus | reverse complement strand
GAGCCGGGAGACCTGGGCTGGGCAGGGGTGCGGGCAGGACTGTGTCACAGCAGAGTGGCTGCGGGCAGAGGCACATCTCCCCATGTGGCCGGCGTCCTTCGCTCCGGCATCTGAAGCAGCAGCGACGCGCACCGAGTGCAGCCGAGCAGGCCCTGGACCGAGCCCCGCTGTCTGCAGGCACTGAGCTCCCGTCCCCTCTCTCCACAGGTGAACAACGCCACGGCCCGGGTCATGACCAACAAGAAGGCTGCCAACCCCTACACCAACGGTAAGGGCCAGCGCGAGGAGAGCCGGAGCTGCGGCAGGCGGG
>NW_010531614.1:2551-2853 GCF_000687285.1 Phaethon lepturus | reverse complement strand
GCGCGTGTCTCGCTGGGAAGACCGTGGTGACTTCCAGGTGTGGGGTCCCAGAAGTCAAAGCTGGTGATGGCGATAGACGTGGTGTTAGGTCACTTTATGTAAATAAAACGCGAAGGACGTTAGAGAGAGCGGAGATGAGGCAAGGGCGCGTGTCTCGCTGGGAAGACCGTGGTGACTTCCAGGTGTGGGGTCCCAGAAGTCAAAGCTGGTGATGGCGATAGACGTGGTGTTAGGTCACTTTATGTAAATAAAACGCGAAGGACGTTAGAGAGAGCGGAGATGAGGCAAGGATGGAAACCAGA
>NW_010531614.1:645-1531 GCF_000687285.1 Phaethon lepturus | reverse complement strand
TGACTGACGGGCGCAGTCAATATCCCTCAGGTGTCGTACTGGATCAGGTGTAGCCTCGCTAGTTAACTGCCCTGTCACTCCTCTGCAAGGGGAGAAAAATAAGTTTAAAAAAAAAAAAAGGCAACCCAGAGAGTCCTTCGCCCCGGTCCGAGCCTCCTAAAGCTTGCCCCCCGCCCTGTCGGAGAGACCGCTTGCCACCGGTGGTCCGGTACGTGCCCTCGGAGGTGGGAAGGTGGGTGTTGCTCGCCGGGCTGGGGACTCGCTCCTTCATCCCTCCCTGCGCCGGGGGCTCGGCCGCAGGCAACGGCAAGCCGCGAAGAAGAAAATCCCCCCGGGCACCAAAACACCGTCGGTCGCCATCCCTCGGAGCCTGTCGGCCGCACGCCAAGGAGGAAGGAAGGGTTGCGAGGGCGTGGTGGAAGCGACGGGTTTCTGCCTTGCTGGGGGACCACGGGCAGAGGTGCCTGTTGAGGGATGCAGGCTGGGGGACCACGGGCAGAGTTGCCTGTTGAGGGATGCAGCGAGGGTACGTCCCAGGGTACGGCGGGCGGCTGTGGCGGTCTCGCAGAAGCAAAGTCCAGCTGATGGTCCGCTGGATGAAGCCACGGATGATGGGTGGTTCGCTGGGAGCGTGAACTCGCTTTCAGGCTACGTGGTGTGTGGTGGTGATTCCCAAATTAATTTCCGTGAAAGGACCAATGTGCCCAAAGCCAAAAAAACCCCACTGACAGTTCTGGATTAAATGGGAGAGGAAAAATTCCGGAATCCTAGACTAGGAGGCAGGACATTTGTGCGGAAAACTTGCGTTTCACCGGCTGGCGAAGCACCTTTTGACAGCAGCCGGGTTACAAGGGTAAGACCTCACGGCCGGATCTGAGGTGGGGAG
>NW_010531614.1:380-608 GCF_000687285.1 Phaethon lepturus | reverse complement strand
GGGCTGCGGGGGAGCTGGAAGGAGCTGGAGCTGGGACGTGAGTAGGGATGCAGATGGGACAGCGTAGGGCGTGAGGGTGGGGGCAAAGCGTAGCGCGGTCGAGAGGGAAGCCTGGGCGCCCGATCTCACGCGGGGTTTGCTGTGCCTTTGCCCGAAGCGCTGCCTTTGCCGGAGGCCGTGCCGGTAACGGCCGTGTTGAAAGGGGACCCGCGGGACGGGCACCAGGGG
>NW_010531614.1:0-210 GCF_000687285.1 Phaethon lepturus | reverse complement strand
TCCTGGGGCGCCCCGTCAAGGGCCGTGCGCTGTTTTAGCCAGACCGGTTCAACCCTCCGCCCGCCCACGAGCAGCCCCGTTTCGGACGTCTGGCAGCTGAACTGCATTTCTTAAAGCCTGCAGGCTTGGCCGGCTCTGGCCACGTAGCGAGAAAAACCTCAGGTGCAGCCCGGTCATCACCAAACCTTCTTGGAAAATTGTTGTGTTTCT
>NW_010531613.1:2904-6886 GCF_000687285.1 Phaethon lepturus | reverse complement strand
GGGCACTTCACCCCTAGGGCAGCAGTCTTTCTGCCAGTCCCTTGAGGCAGCAGCGTCCCGGGATCCTAGTCCCTGCCCCCGTGCTGCTGGGGCTGACAGCAGGTTGGGTCCCTTTGCAGCTGGCTCATTGCCATCCTGGCCCAGGCCAACCCCCTGTTCGGGCCACAGCTGAAGAACGAGACCATCTGGTACGTGCGCTTCCTCTGGGAGTGAGCAGTCCCCAGGAGCCGGTGCCTGAACAGAGATCCCCCCACCAAAATTGTCAACCGTAAGTGGGCAGAAGGCTGGGTGTGGCAGAGATGTCCCCGGAGCTGTAGCCTGGTACGTGCTGGGTGGGAGATGTGCATTGTGGCTGTGGTGAGCTGGTCTTGGCGTGGGGCTGCTGACCTGCACCGGGCCTGAGCAAACTGAGTGCTTCCCTCTGAGCCTGTAGTTCTCTAGGTTTGTGGCAGCTCCCTCAAGGGTGCAATGTGGTGCTAACTTCTCCTCCTTTCTCCCTCCGCCAGCTCTTGCTGCTGTTCCAGCCTCTACCCTCCTGTACCAGGCAGCCCCCAGAGGTGCTGGGACAGAGGCTGGACCCGCTGCCCCAGCACACCCTGAGCACTGCAACCTGGACCAATGATGGCTGGGCCCCTGAGCACCGCTGCCTGGGAGCAGGGCCTGGTAATCCCAGCCCTGGGAGCAGTCACACAGCCAGGGAAAGATCCCCTCCGCTGGCCACATGCTGCAGTCACTGACACTGAGCACCATCCTGAGAGAGATCTGTGTATAGTGCCAATGGATCCTGTCCCTGCAGTGCTCACCCTGCTCCCTCCAGTGTGCTTAGCCCTGGCCCCCCAAGTGAAACCCCTGCCCCCAGCCCAAGCTGCCCCACTAGTTATCCCTGGTCATTTCAGGCACCAGCTGCCCCTCTGCTTGAGAAGGCAGGAGGCAGAAGCATCCTCTGTTGCATGGTCAGGCCCTGCAGTGAGGTTGGTCCTTGCCAAGACGGATTCTGGCTGTGGGTGGGAGAAGGGAGGGCTGACCCTGGAGGAGTTCTGCTGCTTGGCAGCTGCCTGAAGGGCATTAAAGGGGTGCTGTGTCTCCTCCCACCTCTAGCAGTGATGGTGTCTAGGTACCATCACCCCAAAATGTGTCCAGGTTCAGAGAAGAACTGAGTAGGGAGTTGTGTTTTAGGTTTCCCCATATTTATTAGATAATTCATGTGTATTCATTATTTGTCTGTGTGTGTTAAATTTGTGTTGTGGAAATAAATCCTTTTTCTAGTAAGTGATGCTGGAGGCAGAGTCACTTGCTGCTTTGAGGCTGAGGACAGTCATTGCTTTATTCAGATTTCTTCCCTTCCCCCTAAGCCTGCTCTTGCACCATGAGAACAAGGCTGGGATCCTCAGCTGTTAGGCAGGAGTTTGGCAGCACACTGGTGCATGGAAAGTTTTATCCTTGATGTCACCTGTGCATTCGTCCTGTGGGACCAGGGTCACAGGCAGGCAACAGCATGTGCTAGAGGGAGAATTGGTACCTGCTCAGCCTCTCTTGTGGTAGGCAGCTGTGCTGGGGCTGTCCCCATGGCTGTGCAGCAGCTGGAGTTTAGTGGCCTCTTTCCCAGGCTGGGGTGAGGAATAAGGTAAAAAGCAGAGAGCAACATCTTCCCCGGCTCTGAGTGGGCAGGCTCAACTTCCTTGTTTTAGGAGGAGAGAAGGGGCAGCAAAGGATGCTGTCTCCAAGGATCACAACAGTTCAGTTTAGATAACAGCTTCCCTTGCTGCTACCAGCTCAGGAGGGTGAGCTCAGCTGTCCTTCTGCTGGAACAGCAAAGAGCAGCTGCTGGCAAGAAGCAACTCCACTGTCCTACTGTGGCAGCATGAAGCAACGCTGTGCAGACATCTGCTGGCCCCCAGTCATGCTGCCAGCCTGGAGCCATTGCTGCTGGGGAGGTGCTCGCTAGAAAACAGGACCAGTGCTGGATGGCTCAAGGGGTTTGTTTATTGCTACAGGAATGGGAACAGCTGAGTTCAAGTAAAAAGTGACAAAATTCATTGGGTCATCAGGGGCTCCAGCCCCAGGGGAGGAAGGCTTGTGCCTGTGTACACAGCCTCAGCCCAGACCCACCCTAGGGCAGTGAACTGGGCTGGAGTGAAGTGCTTCCGCCATGGGCAGGCCCAGCCTGTGCTCATGGGGGAAGAGAACCACTGGTCCTGGTGCTAGTGCCTGATTAACATGTGGAACACCACGGGGCAGACATGCCCAGGAGGGAATGTATGAAAGGAAATGCAGCCCACTTGGGTGATGCCTTAGGAACTAATCCCTGAGCCCTCAGTGGTGAGCCTGGGGCATTGGCTAGGACTGCAGGAGGATTGTCCTGGGGGAAGAAGACATGGCAAGGAGCAGGACACTTCTTAAGGAACACTCTGAGAACGGCCAGGGTGGCCAGAGCAGCTCAGTGGAACTTGTGGCTCACCTGGTTCCTGTAGTAACTTTGGGAGCGACTGCTGTTCTCTAGCCTGTGGTCTTGTAAGAGACTGCAGAAAGGCTGTCCCAGGTGATGAGCTGCAGCATGGAGTGGCCCAGTGCTTCAGGCTACAGCCCTGGGTTGGCCACCTCAGTGATAGTGTCCTGCTTATATGAGGGACCTGCCAGGGCTGCAACCTTGAGCCTGCTGGCAGCAGAGGACTTTGCTCCACACTGGGTAGTGAGGCAAAGGCTGGAGGCCAAGGAATGCAATGATTAGGACTGGGGTGAGGCAGAGGAAAGCTCCAGTGTCCATAGCTGCCTTGGCCCACAGGCTCTGGTTCTGATGTGGAGATGATTGGAGTGCAGAGTTGAGATGGTCTTTAAAAAGGAGTCCAAGCCCTCTGAGTCCAGGCTGTCAGCCAGTCCTGGTTCTGCTGGTGCAACTGGACAGTGGGTACCACTGGTGTCATGGCCCAGTCCCTTGGGCCGGCGGCACCACCACCTTGTCCAGCCAGAGCAGGGTGAGCTGGGCCAAGCGCAGCTGCCGGCGGTGGATGCGGCGCAGCCGCAGGAGGTAGAGAACTATGGCCAGCACTACAACCAGGATGCAGGCAAAGAAGAGATAGTGGTTGTAGACAAAAGAGAGGCGCAGCCAGGAGGCGTGTGCTTGCCGGATGCTCTCCTGCCGGAGATCCCTGCGGAGAAGAGTCAGGACTGGCTGTGAGATGCTGTGGGGTGCTACTAGGGTTCTGCGCCACTACTCCTGTTGCTGGAGCGGCACAGCCCTTGCCCAGTGCAGTAACTCCTGCTCCTCCCCAACCACCCTTGCCCAAGCGATGCCATCAACGAGCCAACGGTACCTGAGTGGCAGAAACCGCGTCTTGTAGAGGATGGCTCCCAGCGTCCACTGCACCTCCCGGTCATACACCAGCTGGGCTGTGCGCAGGCTGGGGTAGTCCAGGGGGAAGCGGAAGCCCTCGTGAAGGACTTGGTACATCCAAGCTGACTTGAAGCACTGGTACCTGCAGGCACGGTATGCAGGAGCATCAGCCAGACACTGCCACCTGCACCACGGTCCCTCACCCCAGCAAAAGCCCTGCCAGGAGGTCCAGCCATGGCACCTGCCTAGCAAAGCCACTTACTTCAGCCGGTGCTGGTCAGCGTGTGCCGAGTAAAGGCCGCCACGGAAGCGCTGTGTCAGCACCTCCCATCGCTGGCTGCAGTATTCCTGGAGGAAGAAGTCAGGGCTCAGAGCAAAGAAATGGCCCCCACTCCCTCCCAGTCCCAGGTACAGTAGCTCCCTGGCCCCCGGGCTGGGGCAGCACCCACCTGGGCAGCAGCAGTGAAGGTGGGGGCACTGTAGTGGCCCCCCAGGCGCAGCACATCCTCAGTGCAGTAGAAGAATTCAGAGAAGCCATAAAATTCGCTGTTGCTGAAGTCGATGGGTGCTTTGTAGGCCCCTACCAGGGAGGCTTGACTGCTGTTGGGCCCGGCCAGGAGGGGCTGCCGAAGGACTTCCCCCCCGGCGCCC
>NW_010531613.1:2597-2878 GCF_000687285.1 Phaethon lepturus | reverse complement strand
CTGCAGCAGCTCTGCACAGGCCAGCCAGTCCCCATGCCCCCGTACATACAGGGTTTGGCCACCCCTTGCCACCGTGTCCTCCAGCCCTGCAGGCAGGCAGGGGTCCAGGAAGGGCATCTCAGGGCTCAGCCCTGTCTGCTGGCCGTGCAGGCTGGAAAACAGGCCAGGAAGGAAAGGCAATTGCACAGGGGGTCTTTGTACCACCACCAAAAGCCTGGTCTAGTGCTACCCCACATCCCGTTCCCCCCCACATACCAGACCAGGCCGTGTCCCCTTGTACC
>NW_010531613.1:0-2515 GCF_000687285.1 Phaethon lepturus | reverse complement strand
AGCCAAACTTTCCAGATTCGTCACGTTGACCTGCAGCCACGTGCCCTAAGCCACTTGCAGGGTGCAACAAGGCACAGCCCACCCCACCCAGCTCGCTGGGATCTGCACCCCTGCGCAGCCCCCAAGGATTTGGAGGCAAGGGTTTGCTCCTGGCACAGGAGTACCTGGGCACCAAGCCTCTCCGCCTCTGGCAACAGCTTCACGTTGTGCTCTGGGAAGGGAAGGAAAGACAGGAGACAGAGATCGAGGTGTGCATGCAATGGAAAGACGTGCTGAGTGAATCAGTGCTGGAGAAGGAGGGAAACTCTGAGCAAGAAAAGACGAAAGCCGCTAGAGGGGCCTCGCCACAGCCTGCCAAGAGGGGAGGAGAAGGAAGGCAGGGAGCTGCAGCGCCAGTAACACTTGCTGGGCTCAGAGAAGGGCAGTGCCCATGCACCCTGTGCCAGCCAGGGCATCTGCTGCTGCCAGCATGGCTGTGGGAGCTGTTACCACCACAGGCAGCTCTTGGGGCAAATCCAACAGGGAGAGGGTGGCACGAAGGAACCAGCACCCCATTACGCAATATCCCAGCAGGGGCACCGCCAGGTGAGTCAGCAATACCGGTTGTGCACATAGGTCTGGTTCAGCACAAGTTCCTCATAGCGCTGTCGGGCAAAGTTGCCCCCGAAGCCCAGGAAGGTGTTGACGTAGACACGGTACACGTGGCCAGTGTGCTGCACATCACAGCCCAGATTGAATTCTGCCAGCAGGCTCTTAGCAGCTTCCGCCTGGGGACGCAGAGAGGTCTATGATCGGCAACAACCCAGGGAAGGCAGGGGCTGCTCTCAGGGCTGGCTAGCCAGATACACACCTGCTGTGGGGAGGAGAAGGCTCCAGAGTCGGGCACTTCGTAGGCGATCTGCAGGGAGGCGCCCCCCATGTCTAGGATCCCAACCGTTCGTTTCCGAACCAGGGAATCTCCCTGGTCCCCCAGCGCTACGGTGACCACCGCATCCTCCTCTGCAACCCACAGCAGTGTGTCAGCAAGGGCCAGGGCCTGGGGTGGCATCTCCTCTCTTCTGCCATTACCACCTGTAGCAGCCTCATGGGGCTTCTCCACCCCTGCAAGCAGCACTTGGGGATCACTTGTGCGGCAGCGGGTCATGGCACTCAGGGCAGGCTGCCCCCCAGCTTCCTTCAAAGTATCCATGCCTGGAAGCCGCTATAGGAATACTACTACAAACCCTCCCTACCTGGTTCTTCCCCCAAAATGCTGCAGGTGCCCTCCTCATGCAGGGACTCATTCCTGCAACCAGAGCAGGTGCCCCACTGGGCCCCAGATCGAGGAGAGTTTTGCACATATGGCTGGGGTCAGGCATTGCCTGGCCAGAGGGGCAGATGCTGCCTGCTCCAGAGCCTGCTCGTAGCTCCAGCACGAGGGTGAGGTGCAAGCAGGACTCTGCTCAGACCTTCCCAGCCACTCTGCACTCTGCACTCTGCAATTAAGTCTCACCATCCTCGTGATCAAACCGGCCCAGGACAAAGTTGATGCCGATCCAAGCATAGACACCTGTACAAAACAGAAAGGGTCATTACGACAATATGCTAGAAGGAGCCAAGCAGTGCTCTGCAGCAGTTCCTACCTTCTTGTTTCCCTGAGATCACTTCTGCATGTGATTTGGAGAAGAGGAAATCAAACTCCAGGGGCACGTTTCTCACCAAGTCCTCCAGGATTGCAGCTTGCCGCCTGCGACGACGCAGGAGAGACAGATGCTAAGGGACCTTCACCAGCAACGGTCCTTTGCAGGAGTGCAAGAGGCTGCAGGAATCCTGCTGCAATGCACCCCACATCCAGCCCCACGAGCCCTGCTGCTTGCACCCAGCCTGCTTTGGAGATGTGAAACTCAATCTATTCATTTGAGATTTCAAAGTGTCTCCTCTCACCTCCTTCCTCGTGCTCAAGCCCTCTTTCTGCAGCCCTCGCTGCTTGCTCCTTTCTCAACCTTCCCCCAGGATTCCCAGTTCTCCCATGAGGCTCAAGACAAGGTAGCTGTCTTCCCCCTTCTTGCAGCCGAGGGATCCCAGCAGGTGCCTGGCTCCCCCCGACAAGGGCCGACCAGCTCACCTCTCAGGCAGCAGCCGCATGCCCGCGGTGCACAGGATGTAAAGCGGAGTTTCCTTATGCTTCTGAGCTGGGATGTGGGCTGCCGCGAACTGAAGCAGAGGGCGCAGGTAGGGCGTAGCTTGCTCCGGGGCTGCTGCCGCCACGGAGATGCCCGCCATGGCGATGGAGGCTTTGGCCCCCAGCCGTACCCGTTCCCACGTTATGGGGGCCGTGGGGCTGGGAGCGGAGAGGGGTGGCACCGACCTGGTTTAATTTTCTTGACCACAGGGCGGCTGCTCCGGTCCCTCATCTGCTTGATGTCTAGCAGGTCGTGGGGGTTCCCATTGTGCGGGGGCCAGAAGTAGACGAAGACTCGGGACCCACTGCTCCCGCAGTCGACGACCACCCCATAACTGAGAGCCGAATCCTCGG
>NW_010531612.1:269-1665 GCF_000687285.1 Phaethon lepturus | reverse complement strand
AGCTGCCAGCACCATTTTCTCCTTGGTTTCCTACCCGGCGCCATTGCATGGCTGTATTTTCACAAGCACTCACTTAAATCCACCTCTCTCGGTGACGCTGGGGAGCGCACAGCAGCGGGGGCTTCGTTTGAGTGGGTACCCACAGGGGTAACTGGGGTCACAGGGAAGAACCTCGCAGGGCGTCCCCAGGGAGGGTGCAGGGTCCCCAGGGTGCCACCAGCCCCTGGGCCACCAGCCCCAGCCACCAGAGCCTGCTGCCAGCCGGAACCCCCCAGCCTGCGCTGCCAGGGCTGCTTTTGCAGACCAGGAGTCCACTCCCTCGGGGATGGGGTCGGCGCGGCTCTTTTGGCATTCACGGTGGGGACACGGGAGCCATCCCCACAGTACCACCTTGGGGTGCCCACCGCCACGGTGGCCAACGGGACCAGCCGACGGGCGAGTTTGGCGAGGAGAGCGCAGACAACCAAGCCCCCCCATGCCATGCAATCCTGCTTTTGGGGACTCAGATGCTAAAAACCACCCTGGTGCCTTCAGCTTCTGGTGACACCTATTTGGGAACACGCTTCGGCACCCAGGCAGGGACTCGGCCATGCCACGGCGTCCCAAGGCAAGCAGAAGGAGCAGGCAAGGCCCCGGCGATGCCCAGGCAGCAGCAAAGCCCATATCCACCCCTGCAGGGGGGCAGCCCCCGCTCTCCCAAACCTGCCCACAGCCCTTCAAACACCTTTACCAAAGGCAAGCGGTGCCAGGAGCTGTTTTTTCCTTCCTGCCCAAAGCCAGGGTGGGGAGGGAGGTGCTGCTATTGTGCCTTTTTTTCTTATGTACTCAAGCCACAGCGTAATTTCCACCGAGCAGCCGTTTCACCTGCACGGTGCGAGGGCCACGCCGGTGAAACGGGGCGTTTGAAGTCGGGTTTTGTGACTGCATCTGTGCAACCGAATTTCTCATACGAAGGCTGCCTGGGAGGGATGTGTAGGCGCCCCTGCCCGCGTCCCCGGGAAGGTGTCTGCATGTGTGCATGGGTGTGCACGCGTGTCCTTGCATGGCCATGTATGTGCCTCTCCCCGGCAGCGTGTCTGGACCCTCCAGTTCTTCCCGGAGGAGCTGCCCTGTGCTGACCCTTCCACTTCTTTGGCCGGGTCTGGTTGGTTTGTTCACAGCGTGGGGAGGGCTGAAGGCTGCGCTGGCCCCGTCCCTGATGCTCTTCAAGGCTCACCGGGGTGCCCCAGATGTCCCCGAGCCGGCTGTGACCCAGCTGGAAGGTCAGCCCCGTGCTGGCTGAGCCTTGCAGAGACGCGGAGGACCGCGGCCCCAGTGCTGCCATCGCAGCGGGGAGGTGTTGCACTAAGACAGCACCAAATCAGGCGTATCTCAGCGTCTGACCCCCCCAAACCGG
>NW_010531612.1:0-215 GCF_000687285.1 Phaethon lepturus | reverse complement strand
ACTCCAATGGATCGGCACTAACCCGCTGCCTGGCCCTAAGCTGCTCTCGCCCACAGCTGGGCAGATCAGAGCCCGGCGTTGGGGACAAAACTCCTGCTTTGCCCTTGAAATGGGGGCTCGGGGAAAGGCCTGTGAGGGGGCCGGTGCTCCCACCCTGGGCAGGCCCCCCAGGTGGGCAGAGGGCATTGGGGCAGCAGCTTTCACCCCAACTGGGA
>NW_010531611.1:0-3011 GCF_000687285.1 Phaethon lepturus | reverse complement strand
GCTCTGGGGATGGGTCAGAACCGAATGGCAGAGGTGGATGGAGAGTGAGAGCACCACAGCGGACGCACCATTTAATTAATTGTGTTTCCTGGGTGAAGCTGATAAATGATAATAAGTGCAGCTGGCCTGACCGTACAGCCGCGTTGTATTGCGCGCGACTGTTCTGGAAGCACAGAAGCTGTCCACATCTCAAAGCGGAGCTTCGCGTGTTTGTGTGCTGAAAGGAGCACCCGGGGCTTTGAAATGCAGGTGGAAGGGAACACCGCCGTTTTAGTGCTGATCTCATGTATTTCAGGGAGCAGCAGGGTGTCTGTGTTCCCCAGGCAGTTACTCGCAGCACAGTGCAGCTGCTTCAGAGAGGGGTTACGTGTGTCTGTTATACACAGTGACACAGCTGTCACTTGGTGTCCTGGCTGCTCACGTGCTTTCTCCTCTTCACTTCAGTGGAAGCTGCTAAATGGATTTTTCACCCCTTCCCATCTGAACGTGCAGCCACCTCATCTCTCCATCCCCTGTCGCTGTGCCCTGCTCGGTGCTTGCGGGTGTGCCGTGGCATGGAGAGTCGGTGGACTGTGTTGGATGAACTTTATCTGTCCCTTCTGATACGGCGATTTGAACTCCCTGCAGAAACGGTGGGCGTGAGGAGACAGTCCAGTGTAGCTGGCTTTATTCATTCTTTAGAGATCTTAATGCCTCCAAAACTGCCTCCTTCTACATCACTTTGTCTGGGTGACCTCTCTCTGATGCAGAGATGCTGGAGTTTCCGAGCCATTTTGTATCCTCTTGTATGAAGAGATGGACACGTATCCGTCGTGCAGGTGTGCAGAAGAGAGCAGTGACAGCTTTTGGCAGTCCTTTCTCTTAAGCAACAACAGACATTTTACAGCTGGAACTAATTTTACCTTAGTTCCCTTACAGCTGCTCCCAGCCAGTTGAATTATGGTTGTATGTGAAAAATGGGATTTGAAAGAAACCCAAAGCATTGCCCCTTCGCCTCACCAGAGCGCATCGGGCTGCAGCCGTTGCACATTTGTCTCCAGGTGGCTGTGGCTTGTGTGTCAGCTTCAAATGATCAAGGACTGCAAAGATGCAGCTCAGCCAGACGAACATCACACCCTGTCCCTTATTGGTATATTTGCATGTCAAGGCTCTTCTGCAATAATTCCTGGATTATTGGCCTGGAACCAGTGCCAGCATTGCCTGTAATGCTAACAGACGCTGAGATGTTTCCAAGCCATAACGCTGACGTGGGGTGATCTTGTTAAACCTTGAGACATTAATCTGTGACGACAGTGTCCTGAAAGGAATTAGTGTGCTGGAGTAGCTGGTGTGATTTTGAGAGGTTTCTCTCTTCAGTTCATTTGGACTGAGAAGATGAGCTCGCAGGTTCTCAGCAGGCACCTGCAGCCCTCCCGGCTGTCCTGGGGAGGGAGGGAGGATCCCAGCCTGCCTTCCCCGAGGGTGCTCCGCTGAGGCAGGAGTAACACAAGGGCATAAGACATGAAACTGTGGAAGGTATCTTGGCAGTGTAATTCCTGAAAGCATCTGTTTCTTCCTGCACTGCTCCCGCCCTGTGCTGGGGACGGTGAGCCAGGACGCTGGTGGGGATGGAGGTGAGTGCGCAGGGGATGGGCCCTCCCTGGTGGCAGTGCCAGCAGGAAGCCATTCCAGTGCTCTGTCTTAGCTGATGGCAGGAAGGGTAGAAGAAGGGTCTGTGGCACCACGCTGCTCTGATCCATATCATCACCTTGGCTGGTCGGTGGGCTCGGGGGCTGTTGGCTTAAGCTGACCTTGAACGCTGTGTCTATGCCACTTATGCCGTAAGTGACAGAGCCAGTACAGTTGTCTTCTGAAATTTATTGTGGTGAAGTCAGTTTTGTGTTAGGGGTTAAAAGGTTGGATAGAAATTTCCAGTGGGTCTGGAGTCCTCGGACATCTTGGAGCAGTGGTGTCCCTCAGAAATGGGGATGCCCAGTGGGGATGAAATGTCCATCCAACTTGCTGAGAATAGTAACAGCGTGGTCTCTGCTGGGGAGACACGGGGAAGTATCAATCCTTTGTCTCCTGACTTGAGGCTGACCTGAAATGCTCAGCTCTGGCCATAGCTATGTCAAAGCTTCACAACCACCTTTGGGAAGGAGAGGCTCTGCAGGAGGACGGACGCACGCACGCACGCACGCGTGCAGCAGCAGTGCAGCTGCCGGGAGGATCAAAGCGAAGGGGTCTTGGAGGACTCGTACTTGTGGCAGACTCAGTTCCTATGAGACTGCTCTCGAGGATCTAAATCAGTTGGGGGTCACCTTCAGTCCCTGCAGGGGCTGGGCTGGCTGGCTACAGCTTTCCCGTGTTGAATTGCCATGGTGTGGGCGCACACGTCCAGCTGCGGAGGAGCTTCCCAGCAATCCCAAAGAAAACAAGATCTAGGAAAAGACCTGGGACAGAACATTTCTTCTGCCCTCTGCTACTTCTCTGTTTTACCTCTGGTCCTGCTGTGAAAGTGCCACTTTGCAAAAATAAGTAGTGGAGGAAAACGATGTGATCTGGGCTCCCAGGCTCCCTGCCTTGCTGTTCTCTGTTAGGGAGTTCGAGTCTGACTCTCGGCAAACGCTGAGCGCGTACGGCCGGGGTTAACCGCAGTGCTGAAACCCACTGCGAGCCCCGCCGCAGGGGAGACGCCCAGCAGCGGCCCAGAGTTTCTGGACAGGCCTGGTGCCCAGAAGACGCCGCATCACGCCAGCGGCGTGTGGCTGAGGGCTGTGCTGCAGATGGCACTCGTGGTCCTCCGATATCTCCATGCTCCAGCGCTGGCACGGCCTGTCTGCGCGGGAGCTTCGGCACCGAGCGAGCCTTGCGCCGCTGCGTCTGGGTGTCCGCCAGCGGCGTGTGGCTGAGGGCTGTGCTGCAGATGGCACTCGTGGTCCTCCGATATCTCCATGCTCCAGCGCTGGCACGGCCTGTCTGCGCGGGAGCTTCGGCACCGAGCGAGCCTTGCGCCGCTGCGTCTGGGTGTC
>NW_010531610.1:777-2369 GCF_000687285.1 Phaethon lepturus | reverse complement strand
ACAAATTCAGCTTTGCTTAACTGCCTGGACTCAGTGTATATATTTAAGTTAATCAGAAACAACTGAGCCACCAAGAGACTAATTTCACCATAGTTAACTAACCACCACGGGACCGGTGCAGGGAAGACTGAAGCACGTCTTCTCAGCCTGGTGATGTGAGCTACCATCTGAGCAAACATCCACAGAAAAAGCAAGCAAGTTAAATATCTCCTTGGCAGAGCAGTAACTCTGTGCCCACGTGGTAGATCCACCGTGTCCCCTTCCAGCGGCATGGCACCACCACTCAGCTGATCCTGAAAATTTAAGCTAAGAAGGATGAAGCTCCTTTCTTCCCCCCACTCCACCCTCATGACATTCCTCCAGAAATAATCATCATTTTTAGAAGAGAGCATCCAAACTCTGCTTAGCTGACCATATGCCAGAATGGCAAAACCAACTTCATCGGGACGTTCTGGGGCACTGACCAAGGGGAAAGAACACAGACCCTCGGACCCCAGACCTTGCCTGACAGTCCCAGGCAGGGAGAACCATTTTCCAAGTAATATGGCTTTGACCACATTGACCACCCTCTGACAACCATCCCTTCTCCTGCGTGAGAGCAGCTGCAGTGAATGATGATGTTTGGCCAAAAAGAGAGGGAATTTCACCACTGCTCAGGATTAACACTAACGAACACTAACGAGTCATCTCTATACCACTGCTCCGGGCTGCAGCCTCCCTCTGGAGGGTACTGTGCAGAAAGGACGACCTGTGCTGCGGTCCCAGCCGGAGCACCCACAGAGGAGCAGCAGCGTGCTCGCTGGTCTGCCTGCCAGGGACAAGTCAGCCTGTCCAGAGGTCCCGGCTGAAGTCGTGGGGCAGCCCACGGGCCCCGACCCAGGCACAGAGAGTCCTTGGGAGTGAAGGTGCACAGCAACGCACTGCTTGGCACAGGCAGCCCACCAGACCACGGATCCCACACCCCGTGAGCAGGCTGGCTGGTCTGCTGGAGAATAAACAAACAGAAGGGGTGATCGATGGTTCCCTTTGGAAAACACTAATCACTTGGCTGTAGTGCATTTAGCAAGGCAGAGTGTGCATCAATCCCAGCAGCTGCCTTCAATCACGGCTGAGTTTAACTCAACCAGTTTAAGGGACTGCTATTAACCATCATCTGGTAGACAACATGCCCTTATTGTAGTAAACATTCATTTACAGCTGAAGGACAGCAGCACTTCTCATTGTCTCCACATATTTGTGGTGCTCCAGCTGGTCTGGAGAAGACTCGCTGAGCAGCAGTCGAAATGGTGGCTGAAGCGCTGGCTGGATGTAGTTAGTGTTTGAAGAGGTTGGTATTTTGAAAATACCATGGCTGATATTTTTATACAATAGAGACATCATGTACGTAGGAGGCCTTTTTACATTTTAAAACATAAACTGAACCACCAAAGATAGAAGATGAGCAAACCTACAAGCATATGAGCGTTTATGATCTCACAGATTTCTCTCCTCAGCGCTCTGCGGAGCCAACAGGCAGCATTTGCAGGCAGCTCATGGGCAGGGGCATCACCTCATCTCGGCAAGGAAGGATGGGGATACGGAGACAGAAGCTG
>NW_010531610.1:0-746 GCF_000687285.1 Phaethon lepturus | reverse complement strand
GTTCCTCTCTTCCTCTTCCCCTTGAGCTCAGCCTCACGCCGGGGCACTCAGAGCAGCCACCAGCACGATGAGAGCAGAGGAGGCCTGCCCAAAGGCAGCTAGAGCTGGGTATTGCTGTCCGGATCCGGCAGCACATCGTGCTCTCCAAGCAGGCAAGTCAACCCAGTGAGCTCCCAGGCTGAGCAGTGGTGGACACAGCGTGTCTGCGTCCAAAGGACGCCCAGGAGACGGCAGCCTCCGTGCTTGGATCCTCTGTGCCCACCAGGCAGGGGAGGCAACAGCTTCATCCAGCCCCCACACACGGGAGCTGCCCCCGGCAGATGCCCACATCCACGACCAGCTGCTAAAGGTGCCTGGCAAGGTACAGAGGAGGTTGTGTTGGGAGAGGCAAATAAATGAGAACCAAATGGAGGGATGGCTACTTGCAGCGGACTGGACTAGTACTCCAAGAGTTTGAAATGCACTGCACTTTAATTACAGCTCTTACCAATCAGGCAGTAATTACTGGTATCCTTCCTGTAGCCTACAATTGCCTAATCTTGTTATTTGAGAGCCATCAAGATTTAAACAGCTGGTGAGCTATGCCTGCTTCTCAAAAAGGCATCGCTTGGCCCCAACACTGTTTAAGCTGGAAGCAGCGTGTGACAACGTGCGTCGGTGTTCGGTCCGCAGCCCCTCGGGTCCCTCGGGGGTGGCACCCCTCGCTGCTGCCCTGCTGCCCCTTCCTCGGCCACTAGCAGCGAGGT
>NW_010531609.1:0-266 GCF_000687285.1 Phaethon lepturus | reverse complement strand
GGTGGCCCCCAACCATGGTGGCACCAACTACGGTGGCCTCCAACCATGGTGGCACCCAACCTGTGGTGCCCCCCAATCTGGGTATCTCCACCCATAGTGGCTCCAACCCCCGGCGGCCCGAACTCACGGTGTCCCCAACCCACAGCCTCGCCCGACCGTGGTGTCTACGCCCACGGCATCTCCAACCCACGATGTCCCAGCCACAGTGTCACCCAACCCATGGTGTCCCCGGCCATGGTGTCCCCAACCCGTAGCACCCTGAGCAC
>NW_010531608.1:3618-5108 GCF_000687285.1 Phaethon lepturus | reverse complement strand
AGGGGACGGGTGCGGGGGGCAGGGGATGGGTGCGAGTGCGGGCGGGTCCGCGTGGGCTTGTCCCTTTAAGCGGAGCTGCCTCCTCTCCCGCTTTGGCACTCAGCCGCTTTCATGTCTCCGACTTCAAAGGCAGCGGATTAAGGGGCTCTTTTATCTGAATGAAACCTTAAGCCCCACTTCCCGCTGGATGCCAGGGTGCCGGTGGATGCCGGGGTGCTGGCATCCCTGCTGGACTTGCCTTCCCTGTTGAGGGTGCTCCGCTGGTGTGAGGGGGGTTGCTGGGTGCCAGGGCGAGCGGTGCCGGTGGGCGCTGGGTGCTGTGTGGGTAGAGGTGCCCAGCCAAGAGAGGGGATGAGGCAGCGCCAATGGGTTGGTGGTTGGATGGGGGATGGCTTTGAGGCTGAGCAGGAGGGACATACCCTTCCCTCGCTGCCACCGTACAGCACCCAGAGACACTCCACTGCCGATCGCTTGCTGGGAGCACTGGGTGCCATCCATGATTCTGACTGGCGACGTGGCTGTGCTGGTACCAGCGCTGCTGGCTGGAGGATTGTGGCCATGGGCAGGAGTGAGCCCAGCCCTGTCCCAGCTCTCTGAGGGACGTGCTTGGGACCCGGTTACGTTGCCATAGGTGAGGCGTGAATCTGCAGGTGGCCTCGTTAGTGCCTGCCTCTTCCTGCTATTAATATTCATTGCTGGCATTAATGTGGAATCGCGGCTCAGCCACTGCTCCTGCTGGCCCTCCTCACCTGGCGCCGGGGCCGGACGAGCCTCCAACGTGACAGGAATAGCTGCAGCCTTGTGCTCTGGTGGTGGCTACTGCGGCCAGGCTGGGGACGGGGGGTTGGGGTACCGTCAGCCTTGGGGTGGCGTGTCCCCTTCCCACTGGGGACAGAGGGGACGCAAGGGCTGAGCATGCTGGGGATACCTGCGCCCACAGGGGGCATTGCTCAGCGAGCAGCCCTTCTGCCCAGCCCATCCCCAGAACCTTCTGCCTCCTCCTTGCTGGTGGGACTTAGGATTTTGGGGTTTGAGCTCAGCGAGCTCCCCTCCTCTGCATAATGGTAATGGCTGCAGAGCCGTGCCCAGGGCTGGTGCCCCTGGGGTGACGGTGCCCATCCCCGTGTGTTCTGGATCGACCAGAGCTGTGTCTGCCGCCGCTCAGCCAGAATATTTATCCCTTCTACTGGGGCTGCCTTTCAATAAAATATTTGCACTGTGGTCTGGTGGTGCTGGGGAGGGCTGCCTCGCTCCGCCGCAGCATGGGTGGCTTGGGGAGGACGCGGTGCTTTCGTCAGTCTGTCTGTCTATGTGCAGTGTCCCCGTGTCCCCCACTGCAATGTGGGAGTGAGCAGGCCCCCGGGCAACCCCGGTGGGGGCAAGGAGGGGAGGGTGCTGTGGGGTGGGAACCCCCAGTGCCTCATCTGGGTTCCTCGGTGCTGCACGGGTGGTGCTCGCTGAGCCCTGAGGGACCGTGGGGATGAAGATGT
>NW_010531608.1:3206-3608 GCF_000687285.1 Phaethon lepturus | reverse complement strand
TGCGTCTCTCGGTGCTGCAGGGGTGGGGCTCGTGGGGCCTAGGGGTACGGGGGGGATGAGGATGTACCCGAAGTGTCACAGCCGCTGTCTCTGGAAAGGCCGGTGGCGTACTTATCCTGGAGCCTTTGAAATCGAGAGCGCACTTCCAGCATTGACCGGCACGAGGCCCAGTTAATTAGCGTTAACAGGTTTGTCATTATCGAACCTGCACTGGGGTGAGCGGCCGGCTGCGGAGGGGGGCGGCAGGGCCGGGGTCTGCTGAGCTGGTGGGGCGGCGAGCTGCCGAAACCACATCACGACGCTTTCGCAGCACCTTCCAAATTGGCTCCGTTTGTCACGGCTGATGTAATTTGGCAGAGGGTAACTCGTGCTGGGGGGCGGCAGCATGGAGAGGCGCGTGGG
>NW_010531608.1:2557-3060 GCF_000687285.1 Phaethon lepturus | reverse complement strand
CCGGCTTGGAGTGGGGCATGCAGCCAGGAGCGGACCCTTCCTCTCCCCCCACCGGGGCTGGAGCAGACGGATCAGCTGGGCTCTCAGCTGGGCTCTCAGCTGGGCTTTTGATTCCTTGTTAATAAAGTCGGCTGTCAGGCTTCGCAGCTGCTAATCCCTCCGTCTTCCCACGCCATGACGGGGCAGATGGCGGGGAGGCGAGGGACATCCTGATGCCTGCGCAGGTGTCTTAGCACCTCCAAACGGCCCAATGGCTTTTGAGCATCCGTGCAAGGCAGCACTGGGGGTGTGCAGAGTATCCCGGTGACCATGTCATGGCATGTCTAGGAGTGTACAGGGATGTTTCAGAGTCGGGGGGGGGGAAGTCTTGAATCATCTCTGGTTGAGCAGCAAAGAGTTAAACATTGCGTACACCACCTAGCAGCTCTGGCAAGGCTTGAAATGCCCTGCTCTGGCCCTGCTCTGGCCAGCTGTGGCCCCGCCATGGCACAGGGCTGGGACAG
>NW_010531608.1:0-2529 GCF_000687285.1 Phaethon lepturus | reverse complement strand
CAAAAAAGCCCCTGAAGGCTGGTGCACCCAGAAGGTCCCCAGTGCCATGAAGGCTGTCCTTTCCTGGGACTGACGGGTGGGCAGGGCAAGGGCAGCAGGTCCCCTGGCCAGGCAGGGCTGTAGTGTGGCACTGAGAGCCATGGTGAAGCCAGTGGCATCACCGGGAAGTCCCAAAGGACCATCCTGGGACACGAACCCAAGTCAGGATGCGGCCTCCACTTAACAGTGCCGTAGCTCTGCCGGCCGGCGCTGCCTTCCTTTCTCCCCTTGTCCTTTAAGCGCAACCTGGAGGAGCTGGCAGTGTGGTGCAGCACACTGTGCAGGGGAATTTAATCACCGTCATTAACCGCACAACAGCATCATTAGGGAGAATGAAGTTCTCACTTCATTGGAGATGTTTAAAACCTCAGCCTGGCAGTGATGGGGAGGGGGGACCAGGCATGGAGGAGTGTGTGGGGTCTATGGGGCTGTCCCCTCCCAGGGCTGGGACGTGCCAGCGCAGGTGCGGTACTCACCACCATGTACCCCGTGCCACCTCCTTGTGTCCCCGTGGAGCCCAGGGAGCTGGCACTGACGGACAGTGCCGTGGGCTGCCCACGAGGAAGAGGGGATGGGCACGATCTGGGCGCAGGACAGCTACAGTGGCTTTGCCACCACCATGTGCTGGGCCCTTGGTTTGCCTTACTTTTTTTTTGTAGCTGCAAGGCCAGCAAAGCTGGGGTACCCCCAGGACATGCCCCTTGGGAGGGTGGGGTTGGCCCTGGCACCTCCAGTGAGGATGGAGAGGGAGATTCCGTCAGGGGAGAGGACCTGGCTGGAGGTCGCTGCTCCTGGGGGGCTGCAGGGACATGCACCTCTCCCCGTCCTGACCCACTTGCAGATGCTCTGCGGGGCCCCGCGCCGCCCACGAGTGGTGATTGCCCAGCTGCAGCAGGGCTCTTCCAGTGCTGTTTGCAGTAAAATTGCAAACTCATTATTTTAATTACGTGCAGCCTTCCTGTGATAATGAAGTTGGGAGTCTGGTAATGGGGCTTGGTGACGGGCTTCTCTGCTAATTAAGCGCATTGTTCTCAGCTGGAGCTGTGCTTAGCCCCCATGCCCCGGGACAGTGGCATCCACTGGTGCCTGTCCCTGGGCTGGGCTGGGTGCTGCAGTGCAGGCAGTGGCTGTAGGGTTTGTGGGGTGATCATGGGGCTCTGCCTTTCCCCTGGGGGACAGGATGTGGGGTGTTTGCAGGACATAACCCTCTTGCTTATCCCCAGGCATTTCCCAACAGGGAGGTGACGCCATGCTACAGTGTGACCATGCTGTGAAGGGCCACATGCCTTGTGAGGCAAGGAGCAGTTTGCTCTGTATCCCATCCCCAGCGGGACACGTGGGCATCCCAGTGTCTCAGTGTCAGCTCCATCCTCTGGCAGCCTTGTGGGGCTTTCAGCTCAGTCCCTGCAGTCCCCTCCTTGCCCAGGGCTGGTGGAGCCAGGTGATGCCTGGGCTGAGGACTCCTCTCTGCTGGGGAGAGCGGCTCTGCTTCATGGGATGAGGACCAGCACGGTATCATTCACACGCTGCTGTGGTGTCAGGGGACCCCATGCTCCTGCCAGCAGCAAATTCTCTCATTTATTTGTCGAGGGGCTGGGATAAATCAGGGCTGCTCCAACCTGTGCTCGAGTGGCGAGGAGCGGCTGCCCCATTCCTGGGGACATGCTGGCCCCATGTGTGCCTGTTTTCAGTCCCCAGGTCGCTATTGCCTCCGTCCCGCTCTCCCAGGGAAGAGTAGGGCTGGGAGGGTCCAAGGGTCTTGGCAGTTGGGATCAGGGCTGGGACCTGGCCTGCCCAGGCATGCATCCTGCCAGTGCTGAGCATGGCGCTTTATAAATGGGATTTTGGGAGCCATCTGTTTAAAGGAGGAGATAATGAATTAGGGGGAGATGAGAAAAATGCTAAGGCCGGGCGGTTTTTCAGAATGAGCTGGGGTTTGCAGGACGTAAAAGATGAATAACCTCCCCACGTGTTCAATATTCATGAGCTCCCAGCTGTAGTGAGCAGCTCGGTGCTGGGTGGGGACAGCCCCGCTGCCACGTCCTCCCTGCCGGCATGCTGCTGGGACCCATCCATCGCTGCGATGAGTTGCAAGGACATGAAACACCCACAAAGACGCTCCCGTGGCTGCCCCTCGCCTGCATCCCGGTCTGGTCTGGTTGGCGAGCAGCTCCCCGGCCTGCATCGGAGGCAGGTGGCTGCTAATTTATGTTTCCTTCCTTTGTAGTTTGATGAAAAGCTCCAGCGACACCGAACTGATTAAAACATCAAGGGGAGGCCCCCGTGCTTCCCTTTGATTTGTCTTGGGAGATGATTGCTGCTCCGCTTGACCGTCCAGCCTGGCTGGCATGGGTTTTTTTTTCAGCACTGCCGTGCTGCCAGCACTGTTCCAGCCTTACTGGCCATGATGGCAGCACCACTGAGCTCCCTCCTCGCCCGGCATCGTCCTGCAGCCTCTTTGCTCCTTGCCCAGCTGTGGCTCCACTCCCT
>NW_010531607.1:9953-90646 GCF_000687285.1 Phaethon lepturus | reverse complement strand
AGCTGGGAGTGCCCGCCGCCCCTCCGTCCTGCCGCCAGCGGTAGCTCACGGAGCTCCTCTCTGCTCGGGGCTGCTTTTAATCGCCCACGATGAGGATCCGTCTGGCGAGAAGATGGACGTGGGTCCGGAAAAGCTGCGTGTTTCTCGGCTTCTTGATGATCGCTTACTTCGTGGTCGAGCTGTCGGTTTCTTCTTTCGGTGCCTCCCTCGCCGGGGAGAGCATCACCAAAGGGAAATGGGAGAGACGCTTTTCTGACAGAGCAGAAGCAGCTGTGGATTTGGCTCGTCCAGTTTATGACAAATCCCCGCCTGATCCTTATGCCCCAGGAGAATGGGGTAAGCCGTCTCGCCTGCAGCTGAGTCCTGAGGAAAAGAAACAGGAAGAAGAGCTGATTGAGAAGTATGCAATTAATATTTATTTGAGTGATAAAATCTCTCTCCACCGGCACATTGAAGATAATCGACTGAGTGGCTGTAAAACTAAATCTTATGACTACAGAAGACTGCCTACGACATCTGTTATAATCGCTTTCTACAATGAAGCCTGGTCAACGCTGCTGCGGACGATACACAGTGTTCTTGAAACATCACCCTCAGTGCTTCTGAAAGAAATTATACTGGTGGATGACTTGAGTGACAAAGCGTATTTGAAGACTGAACTTGAGAAGTACATAAGCAGTCTGAAAAGAGTTCGTTTGATAAGAACCAACAAGCGAGAAGGATTGGTTCGTGCACGCTTAATTGGTGCTACCTTTGCTACTGGTGATGTCCTTACATTTCTAGACTGTCACTGTGAATGTGTCTTGGGCTGGCTGGAACCATTGCTTGAGAGGATTGCTGAGAATGAGACTGTTATTGTTTGTCCTGTCATTGACACCATTGACTGGAAAACATTTGAATACTACATGCAAACGGCAGAGCCCATGATTGGGGGGTTTGACTGGCGGCTGACGTTCCAGTGGCACTCGGTGCCTAAACATGAACGTCTCAGGCGCAAATCTGAAACCGACCCAATCAGGTCCCCAACTATGGCTGGTGGCTTGTTTGCTGTAAGCAAGAAGTATTTTGAGTACCTGGGTACCTACGATACAGGAATGGATGTATGGGGAGGGGAGAACTTAGAATTATCATTTAGGGTTTGGCAGTGTGGAGGCATGTTGGAAATTCATCCGTGCTCCCATGTAGGCCATGTGTTTCCAAAGCGTGCACCCTATGCTAGACCAAATTTCCTTCAGAACACGGCACGTGCTGCTGAGGTGTGGATGGATGAGTACAAAGAGCACTTTTACAATAGAAATCCTTCAGCAAGAAAAGAAAACTATGGAGATATTTCTGAAAGAAAGATACTAAGAGAGCGTTTGAAATGTAAGAGTTTTGACTGGTATTTGAAAAACATATTTGCTGAGTTGCATGTACCGGAAGATCGTCCTGGCTGGCATGGTGCTATCCGCAGCGCAGGAATAGCTTCAGAATGCCTCGACTACGTCTTACCGGAACATCATCCTACTGGGGCTCACCTTTCTCTCTTTGGATGTCATGGTCAGGGAGGCAATCAATTTTTTGAATACACATCAAATAAGGAGATTAGATTCAACTCTGTAACTGAGCTATGTGCCGAAGTCCCTGAGCATGGAGACTTTATAGGTATGAGGAGCTGCCCAAAAGATGGATCTCCTATTCCAGAAATTATTATATGGCATTTCAAAGAAGATGGGACTATTTATCATCCTCATTCAGGAAAGTGCCTTACTGCTTATCGTACAACAGATGGGCGTGCTGATGTGCAAATGAGAACTTGTAATGCTGCAGATAAAAATCAGATTTGGAAATTTGAGAAATAATCACTGCTGGTAGTACCAAACAGATAGACTGTGATCTCCAAGGTTTTTACATGCGTGAGCAGATAGCGATGTTTGGTTGTGTACCTTGGAGTGTCTTCAGATGCATCTGTAGTGGTGTAGGAACTGTATCTGCTGTGGTGAACTGTATGGAAAGCAAAAGTAAATACTGGGGTTTAGTTTCTAAAACATTGAATACAGATCTAATGCCCTTTATTTTTGTAAATTTTGATCTGTTATTTTCTTACTTTGGTCTGTCTTGATTATGGTAAAACAAAGGCCTTTGAGTGGACTGAGGAGGGATTTTTTTTTTTCTTAAAAAAAGAAATTGTACACATTAAACCTGCAAGATAATGTTACATGAAAGTAAAGAATCTTTACGCACAGAAGTAAAAGTTAAGGTTCTTTCAGTGGAGTTAACTGACCAATGTTGCAGATACATTATAACATGTATTTAATGACCCAAGTAATGCTAAAGTAGCATGTAATTGAATCAACATTGGTGGGGAAAGTCAAATCTTAAGCCTGGTAGTATTCTGCAGTTTTCTGGAAATTTACATGCTCTTAAGAGTTTGAGGGTGACAACTAGCTATATTACATTGAAGGAAAAGGAAGGTTTTTTTAGCAGATGGGCTTTGACATTGTTTTGCAGTCTTTTCCAGAATAGGAACAACTTAACCTCACGAAGGTGAGTCAGGAGCTCTCATGAGTTTAAGGGAGAGTTAGGTAGTGGTGGAACCAAGAACATGCTGGTGGTACCACAAATGGAAAGATATAGGGATGGTTACAAGTAAGAATTCTGTTTAAAGATAATGGAGAAGGAAAGAAAGCATGGGATTGCATTAAGCTGCTGCTGTTTCTTAGCTATATATTTAATATTCACGTTGTGTCTGTGTAAGCTTTTCCATGTTAAGCCTGGCATCCCAGGGACACATAGCTTATGTGACTATACCATGTATCCTTTTTTTTTTTTTGGTCTGTCAGCAGGGCAGAGGAAGGGGAGACAGGAAAACTTGGCCCACTTAATTTTGCGTCATGTATTTTGGCAATATCTGGCATGCATCAGCCCTAGGTAGAGTTTTGAAATAATGCAGCATTATGCCCCTACCTCTTTCTAGTCGCCGTAGTACCTTGGGAGACCTTGGGTAAGCTTGGGAAGCTGGAGTTCCTGAAGTGAAGGCAGTTGAAAAGGCAAAGGGCAGCTTAGAGGAAGCCAAGATTTGTTGCTTAGGTGGTTCACAGAACAACTTACTTAGAATGTTTTCTCTATCCTGTTATGCTGAGTTTTGAAGAATATTGATTCTTGAATCATGTCACTAATCTGTTTTGAGTGTGATTATAGGCAGAAGATATGTTAGATATATTGTGTACTTGAAAAAAAAAAACCCTTGTGTTAGTACCTGTGGTTTTAGCTTTATATGATTTAAGTTGAAAACTTACCTTAATGTTTCAGGCATTCCAGCTTTTTTGATTACTTTCACTGAAGTGATAAAGGTTCTGCAGTAGCCACAGTGTCATAATTCTTGACAGGGGGCTGATAGGTAGGAACTTGAGATAGTGAGCAGTAAGAATCCGGATACCTGAGGAATGTAGTAGGTGTGCATTTGCTGCAGGTGTTAGTAGGTAGAAGGGTTAAAAGGGAGCAAGTGAGACCTGAAATAGGTGAAGATTTGCCAAAAATAAAGCAAGAGTAAATTAAGATGTATTCTTGAATCCTAGTGGTCTTAAAGGTTGAGAGGTTTGGGTGGAAGCAGGCTAAGATACAAGGGGAACAGAAGAAGAAAATTTGGAGCTGGGGTTGTAGCATTGAATCATGCTAAAAATGCTTGCCACTGTGTGGCATGGGTTGTTTTAAGTCTTTAACTTATTTTTAGGAGGTTACTTGCAATTTGATTTTTTTTTTTTTTTTTTTACTTTTCCTTCCCCTGCCCCCCTCAAACTGATTTTTTTTTTTTTTAAAGGGAAATTCTTTACTATATAAGGGAGACATTCCTGAAAAATTCCATTCCACTATGCAGCAAGGAATTCTTTTGTGGATCTACAAATTATAAACCATTTATCACATTTTCAAAGGCAGCCAGTCATGTACTGGGGCAATAAATTATACAAAGTATGTGCTTTTGTGAAAAGCTTGCTGTAGACTGTTACATTCAATACAAATGACAGGAAAAAGGCCTGAGTTCTCCTACATGGTTGAGCATAAGTTGCATGTGCAATGCATGTTTCCTCAGATGAAAGTAATTAAATGGTGTGAATAAAGACTATGCAACTTTTATACAATTAACTTTTTTAGGTCTTGGCAAAAACTACATTTCATACAAAGAACTACCTTCATGTTAAAACTGACATTCAAAGTGTTCCTTATCTATTTAAGCAATAATTCTAAGTGAACCTGCCTCTTAAACTTTGAAAAGTTATTCTTTCTGTATGTATCTAAACCCTTCCTCCTTCCCACCACCACCTCCCATTCTATTTTTGTGGTTATTAAAAAAAAAAAAAGCAAAAGTAAATAACATGGCCCTAAAAGTAAATAAATAATAAAATTTGTTCCCAATGGGAATTAAAAATGTTGGGGTGAGGGAAGGGGCTAGAGAAAGAGAGAAGAAAAAAAACCTTGCCATTTCAAGTTCCGCTAGTTAACTGAGTTACAGCAATTCTACAGAAATACTCCAATACAGTTGTTTTTCAGTGTGTACAGATTTCTGGAAAATCTGAAACTCTGAAAGATTTTTCTATGCTGTTAGACTTTGAAAATTTGGGGAACACTTGTATATATTTTAAACTACTGATTTTAAGTGACTTAAAAGAAACTGAATGTAAATTTAACACTGAATAAATGGGTGAGGGTTTGGGGGTTTCTCTTGAAAAAATAAAATATAGAATGATAATTAAATGTTGCCTAGTGTGGTGACTCTTTTTAATTCTCTTCCACTTGTGTAAGTACATACAGTATAAAATAAAAACTGTCATGAACTTGAACTTATGTAAGTTATTAAAAATTCCTCATAATTTATCCACCTTGCTTAGAATTCCCGATTGGTTCCCTTGACAAAAGTTTGATTAATAATTGTTTTCCTCCAAGTAGGAAATCTTATGAATCACTGTTAAATGCGTTTGTGTAGTGATGTTGCACATTATCACTCCAAGATTTCTAAGGTTCCTGTATGTGGTTTTTGTGATGGTGGTTGAATATTCACACACACATCACACGCACAGCCCTGTTTTCCATCTGACCTGTAATTCTTGCACTGAGTTAACTATACTGGGGATGCTTCAGTATTAGGGAGGGGAAAGGGTCACCAAGGGATACCTCTAGCTGTTAAAGCCTGGCTGAGTATGTCTCTTCTGATCTTTTGCATGACTTGTAGTTGCTATTGTGGTATTCTCAAAAACCGAGGTGTAATGGTAACTCCATATTGCGGCAACTTGTGTCTTCATATGTGTGTATATAGGAAAATGTATGTATCAATATTCACAACTTGTAAATTGAACTTGGTTTCATTGCATAAAAAATTTTTCATGGCATATGTGAAGCCCAGATATCTGTTTAGAGAACTGCAGCAAAGCGGTGTGTAAACTTGGCCTTTGCATAAGGCCAAGTCTTTATTCTTTGCTGTTCAGCTCTGTTATGACTCATCACCAGAAAAGCAAATTACCTAGAGATGTGTCAGCTATACTTGGGCGTGTACAGAAAGCACTGATTTTTTTTTTTTTTTTTTTTTTTAAAAAGGCACTGAGGTTATAAACCGGATTAAGTTGCATATTGGAGCCAGCTCAGTGTGAATTTTCAGCTTTCTTCTTTCTAGTTATATTTTGCCATTGATCAAATATTTTCATTACTACAGCAAGGACAAATTTTTTCTTTTACCTTTAAACATGGTTCTGGTTATGTCATGTTTTCTCTGAGGAGCAAGTGCACAGACTTGTTTGTGGTACAGCCCATCCCAAAAAATTCTGCTGGACCTTCTGGGGTTTTCTTGTTTCAGTTCCAATACTTTAAATTAGCCCTGGAGATCTGTTGTGGACCATTTACTGGTGGTCTGTTAATTGAAAGTCGGACTGTAGGGTGCTGGCATACGTGGCAAGTGCTGACAGAACACATCAGCTGGATCTGGTCTGCATTGCTGTAGGACCCCATGTGTAACCTGTCCCGGAAGGCTCTTGCTCCCCTCCTTTTGAACACTTAAATGCATGGACAACATAAACTTCAGGGGAGAAATGTGCATAAAGGATTAATAAGCAATCCTTAAGATACTGTGCTTGAGTAAATTGGAGAAGCATTGTTACCAAGCAGGCAAAATCCCTTAAAATGGAATAAAAATAGAAATAGATAAGTTTATTTGATAATACCAATAGTGTATTTTTCGTGTATAAAACTGTTCTTAAGATTAGTATTGGCAATCGAAATTATTGCTGGCAACACTGTTACCCTACGGACTGTTGTATTCAGTGTCTGTGGTTAGCTAAGGTAAAATGTTTACTCTTACAGCAAAATGCTTAGGTGTTGGCCAGATGCACCAAAATTGATTTTAGCCCGCTTGAATAGTGAGTAGTTTGGCTTAGCTGAGGCTCGTGAATGGTGAAGGGACCTGGTTTCCTTGGCCGGATAGGGGCCAAAGTTGAATATAGATTCAGAATTTTGCCTTGCAGTTTCTCTGTCTGGGTTTATGCCTCTCCTGTGCTGTTGAGATATAGAGTCACGTCAGCCTGTGCACCTTAGGAAAATAATTCCGCAACAGATCTGTCAGTTACTCACCCTTTCCTGTGTAGGTCCTGAACTTCTTCCCTCTGTCACCCCTGGGGAGATGTCAGCTGGGCTGGAACAGCAACATCAGAGATAATAACAACCTGAGTGAAATTGCAATGAGCGAGTGACTTCAAGAGAGAACCTACCTAAGGATGGGGAGAGGATGCTGTGTGAGCATAGGCAACAGAGAGTCCAGAGGGAGAACAAGGAAGACGCTTGTGGATGTACTAGGAGAACTTTAGGTTCTTTTAGGATGTAAAGGAGAACTTTAGGTCACTGCTTGTCTCGTTAACCTTGGCATAACCCATCTGTGAGAGAGCAAAGGTGAAGATAATGGGTGTAGGAATATCATACTTGTTAGTTTAACTCAACTGCTCATCACTTTTGTGTTATATAGTTCCCTGAAAATGATCAAGCTCTGTTAAAACTATGTCTGCCTTCTCAAATGTAGATAGTATGGTCCACCTGTAAAGTGACGGCAAAAAAAAAAAACAAACCCAAAAAACCACCATGCTCTTTCTATTATCAGACCAACAACTTCACATTGTGTTTTGAACTAGACAAACGTTAGTATTAAAAAAATTGGCACTTAAATAGGATTATAAAATTACCATATTTGGATATTCACTTTAGTGTAGATATCTGAAGTGTTAGAAATGATACCTTCAGTTTAAGTTGGCTTGTCTTTTTGAGTTAAACACCTGATGCTGAAGCTTTTACAGAACCATTAAGGTTGGAAAAGACGTTTAAGATCATCAAGTCCAACCATCAACGCAACACCACCATGCCCACTAAACCATGTCCTGAAGTGCCACGTCCACAGGTTTTTTGAACAATTTCAGTGATGGTGACTCCACCACCTCCCTGGGCAGCCTGTTCCAGTGTTTGACCACTCTCTCAGTAAAGAAATTTTTCTTAATATCAGAGATCAAAGTGAGATCACTGAAGAATTTGTCTCTTGTTCTTATTGGTAATGCCAAATCTGGATTCATACTTGATGACATGTGCATGATGTTCGGCTTTGGATTTTTTGTTCTATATCTTTAAGGTATTTGTAAGCCAGTTTGCTTAATATGTGGGAAAGCTACCTGTTAAGAATTACCCTTTACTCCTCCCAGACTTCTGATGTCCTTCCAGAAGCCTGGTGTTGGCATTGGTGGCTGCCAGGCTTCTGCTCAGGCCAAGTATCCATTAAAAGCCAGTAACTTCTCCCTCCCCCTAATACCCAATAAGTTCGCTGATGAATCCAAATCCATAGTCATTAGCTCTGATTTTTCTAATAACAGTGAGTGGACACATAATATCCTTTATTTCTTGCCAGCTACCTCCTCTTTGGATAGATTTCTTATGGTGTGGAAGCTGAAGACACAATGCAGAGCTTACAAATTTGTAGGCCATGCGGAAGCAGTGACCAGTGTACAGTTCTCGCCAGATGGGCAACTGCTTGCTTCAGCTTCTCAAGATCGTACTGTCAGACTATGGATTCCTTGCATGTAAGTATAACTGGGCAATGCTGGCTATGTGTTTCATTAATGTGTAATGTGACTATTGGAGTCTTTACCCAAGAAAAGTTTCTATTTTCTTCCCACATTCCTGATCTTCAACAGAAACAGAGATTGGGGAGCACAAGCAACACAGTTCTTTACTGTGTTACTCTGTTCTTTACTGAATATTCTGTAGTTTCAAAAGAAAACTATAGCAATTCAGAGGTCATAATTTCATGTGTGTAGGACAATACTTGGTAGTATTTCTCTGTCTTAAATGGTGTATTTCCCTTAATAAGATTGCATGGCTGCACTTCATTTTGGGGAGACATGTGATGAAGGAAACAAAAAATAGCATTTTTTGAAAAATATTTTAAATTGACTTGCCTTCTTAGGCTGTTCTCACGTAGTAGTGATTACGAGCTATTCAGAATGATCTTAGAAAGAGTGGTGCTACTTTAACTTTTAAGAATTTTGTAGATTACTGTATCAAAAAATATAAAAAATTCTCTTTCAAAAACTGTATGGAGGATAATGCTGCTAATTAATTGCACTGTTCTTTATGTATTAATGTAATATTAAATATACTAACTGTAAGGCCTGTTATTCTAATAATTAATATTGAAATAAGGCAGAAAATATTGACAACACTGAGATTTAGCCTGTATATGTTGCTTTTCATTTGGATAAGATTCCAAATATGCTAATTTTGAGTTTTATGGGGATTTAAACTCTTTCAGTTTAATGTAACTGGGGTTTGTGCCTTGTGGGGGTTTTTTGTTTGTGGTTTTTTTCCCTCTAGTCATGGAGAGTCATCGGTACTGAAAGGTCATACAGCATCTGTTCGTAGCGTGAGCTTCTCAAATGATGGCCACTTTCTAGTTTCAGCATCCAATGATAAATCAATAAAAATATGGAGTGTTCACCATCAGCGCCTTTTGTTTTCCCTATTCCAACACACTCACTGGGTTCGCTGTGCCAAGTAAGCACTGTTTTTACTATCTTTGTAAAGAAGCAGAACTTGCTGCTTTTATTTCCCAGGGCAGAACTAAGAGAAGAAAAATCTGTGAGTGATAAATAATGATATATCACTAATAATAAAATTTTAATACATTAGTCTTATTAACATGTTTTATACATATCTCCTAGTTGCAGTCTGAAAGCATGCTCAGTGTTAATATGTGTATATATTAAATCTGTTGCTGGGTGTTAATTCTTTTACTTTAAAGGACACATAGGATCTTCTGTATTTATTTTCAGTCAGTATCCTGTCTTTCCCCAGTCTTGTATGTTTCTGTGCCGTATTAGCTTACTTCACAGCATTCACTTGTTCCTAGATTTATTATGCATGGTATGGGTTTTCTCAACTATTCTTGGAACAGTAGTGGCATAAAAGAATGGTCATGAGTCAAAATGAGTTAAGCTTACGTAATTGGAAAAGGTAAAAGAAATGGCCTTTGTACTGCAAGTTAAGATTTGCACTCTATTTAAAGGCAGGGCTGCTCTTCAAAGACAAGAAAAGATTGTTCTTTGCTGCTTTCCCCCCTCCCCCCTTTCTTCCATATTAATGGAAAATCTGCAGCTAAGAAAGGCCTGATTTAAACCTCTTGAGAAAAATTTAGTACTAGTGAAGTGCAGAGCTTTGCAAAGTTCCAAAGTATCTGATCACTGAAAAGAAAAATAAAAGCTCTAGGAAATTGTATGTGAAAGTTCTTGAACACTGTTCTAATGTCCTTGTGCAGTTGCTCAATATGAGAAGTGATAATGATTGGCAAAATTATAGACAAATCAATTTTCCTGTTTTAAAAACCTAGTGTAGGAATAATCATGAATGTTTTGCTGACAACTTGTAAGTCTAGAGAGAACTCGTAGAAGAATATATATGTAGGTTAAAATTGAACACAAGGTTCTACTGTGTCCTCTTTGTCTTTTTGCCTGTAGTTTTCTATAATAATCTCTTTGGCATGTGAAGTGACAACCTTAGGTTGCTGTTACCTCCCTCTCCCCCACAAGCTCTTGCTTGTGGCTTGGTTTTTAATTGTAATTGATTGTGAAATGGAGGGGGGAAGACTGAGGGGAGAATCTCTTCGGTTTTATTGTTCTGTGAGGAATGTGAGAAATTCAAACATCCTTTGAATGTTATCCACTTTAATTCCAAAGAGGCTCTCTTGGTTCTGGTGTTTTGCTACTTATGTCGCTAATGCTACTCTAGGTAGAATCAGTTGTTTAGTAATGTATATACACTTTCATGTTCCAGATTTTCACCTGATGGAAGACTAATAGCATCTTGCAGTGAGGATAAATCTGTTAAGATCTGGGATACGAGAAATAAAACTTGTATTGATAGCTTCTTAGATTATGGAGGGTAAGTGTTACTAGAAAAAAAGGAGAAATGTAAATGTGTAATTTTAATGAGATCAAATTCGTGTTTTGTAGTATTAACATCTATATATGTTATATGTGAAAACTTCTACCACCCATGTAAACTAAAATAATTAACTTCACATTTTTCTAAAGAGGTTAACTGTCTGAATTTACCCAGCTGTTTTCCAACAGTCAAGAAAAAAGCCAGAAGTCAGATTGTTCTTTGATTTTTGAACATTTTCATGTTTTTTCCTCTGTCTTGATAATAATAATAATATTTGATATTGGATGCTTCAACAAGAAGAGAAGTTTAAGAATTCTCCACTTGTTGATGAAGACAGTATTCTGTTAGCTTCAGTAACTTGCCTTATTTAGGTTTAGAAAATACTTGGTTTTACTTCTCTGCAGTTTTATTAAACATCTTGTAACCACAGCTTTAACTAACAAATGCAATGGAATATTAATCTTGTATATGTGCTTTGCTAATTTCATGGCTTCCATCTCTGTCCTTTTTCCAAGCTAAAAGGTTGTTATAGCTAAATATTCTGTTCTTAGAAAAAATTATTTTACTTTCTGCTTACAAACTCTTCGCAGCACTTTATTCTAGGATCTTTGTACCCCAACGCAGACTGTGAAGGTTTGAGTTAGGACAATTATACTATCTTTTTAACGAAAGCCAGATTATACAGTCTGATTTATCATGCCCATCTTGCTTTCTTATGGTTCTTTCAGTTGCATGAAGTAAGGTATTTGAGTTTCCATACATGTGGATTCCACACAAGCTTGTGGAAACTCAGTGTTAATACTGTGTTTTTTACACACACAACCCCAAATATTTCTATGGAAACACATAATGAATCCATTTTCATTAATTATATTTAGATTTGCAAATTTTGTGGATTTCAACCCGAGTGGTACATGTATAGCTTCTGCAGGTTCCAATCATACGGTCAAACTCTGGGATATTCGAATGAACAAGCTATTGCAGCATTACAAAGGTAAAAACAATGTAGTTTGTTACATTTTCTTTGGAATGGAGCTGTTTGCAATGAGATGTGATTTATTTCGATTATACGATTTCATTCCTTACTGGGGAAGGTGGGCAAACACGACATGCTGGCATTTTTAAGTAATTTTATTGTAGTCTAGCAACCCTAAAATCTGAATCCTGATTATTCCTATGCAATGCTTCTATTATTTTTTTGGAACAGAACTAAGCAAATACTTTGGAGAGTCTGCTATGCCCCAACACATTGGTTGTTTTTCCCTTAAATGAAGTAGGTTGTTCTTTGGGAAGTAGAAAAGAGTGAAGACATAAATGTACATTTTCTGTTAGTAGATATCTACAGTCTTTGAATATTGTTTTCTGTAAATTAGTTCACAGAGCAGGGGTTAATTGTGTATCATTCCATCCTTCTGGTAACTATCTTATCACTGCGTCTACTGATGGTACCCTTAAGATTTTGGACCTCTTAGAAGGAAGACTTATTTACACTCTTCATGGACACAAGGTATGCACAGTAATCCTATGTAAATGGAGACCTTAATAGATTATTCAGTATCTTTTCACAGGGAAAGTGACATATATGTCATTGTGTGTTGTATTTTGCAACTTGTAGATAAACTTTAGTGGACAGCAAAGTGTTGTGTTAACATACCTTGTCACAAGTGCATAAGGAAATGCATCCATCTTACCTATGATCATGCAGTTAATCTGTCACTATTGTATGCGTGCTTAATGTTAAGTAATAGATCATATTCCGAATTAATTAAAAATTCACTCTTCTGCTTGTCAAAATCAATTATTTTGCACATTAACCTTTTTATCTATTGAAAACAGTGCTTTCTAAGGGGGGAAGCTTATGGAAGATAACTCTTGGGAAGAATGGCAGACATTTTCTCCTTTTTGTCTTAATGCAAAACAAACCATAGTTTTGATTATGAATCACTTTAACACATTGAATAATGTCATATATATTTGATAATTTTTCATTGCAGAGTTAAAGCATAAAATCTAAGGGAAATGCCAATATTTTCCTAGTGTTGATTGTAGTAATTCTAATGCAGCGTCTTGCAAAGAAGTGCAATACTAACTCTTCAATCAAGTTGTTTTGCAAAAAAATCGCTACAAACAAATTGTTTCTTATTTTATTAAAATTAAAAAATCTATTTATATTAGATAAGGGCATAAGTGTTTTTCTCTTTGCATTAAAATACCATGATTACAGTGATAGCATAATTTTACTCTATGTTAATATTTTTTTCTTTCAGGGACCTGTACTTTCGGTGGCTTTTTCAAAAGGTGGTGAAAAATTTGCCTCAGGTGGAGCAGATGCTCAGGTCTGTGGTATTGTGTCTTTCAATTAAATGTCTTAATGTTTGTTATAGTGGATATGAGTTAAATATAGTATGTCATAGTAACATGCTAATTACAGTATGTTGATATGCGTTCTGTCTAGTTGTGTGTTATATAGACTTTGTTTAGCCTAAAGTTAAATTTGAGGAGAAAAATGCTAAATACGTAATTTAAAAACTTGATCTTAACTACTCTCAGTTGGAAGTTAAGATGAGAAGACCACAATACTAGCCACTTATGTTTCACGTACTAAAATAATGTTTTTTTTAAATAAAACTATTTTAACTATTGCGATTTAATGTCAACAAAGTAGTTGTGTTGTAACTAGTATTAATGCCTACATGCTCCATTAGTCTTTCACTTCTTTTAAAGTCATTACTCTGTAATTGTGAAGAATTAAGTTGCACCACTGGGAAAACTTTGGCTAGAATTGGAAAAAATCTTGTGTTGGCTTTGCTAAATTACATTGGTGAAACAGCAAAGTACTGGATTTCATACAGGGAAGAGTTGTCTGAGCATTTAAAACAAAATATTATTTTAAATTAAACAGCAAATCATACAATCAATCATCTGCTGTGATGAATCTCATAATTACAAAAATACTATCAAGATTGGAATCATCTCTATCAGGTCTTTACATTCTCCAAAAAGAAAGAACTTTTGTAGCCCAAGGCTTGGAGTTTCACAGTCTGCAATATTGGTTAATATTAGTTTTTTTTATTGTTTCCTGTTATAAAAAGCTAAAAGCTCAATGTAGACACAGAAAGCCACGCTGTAGAAATGAACATATTTTGAATTTGCCATAAGTCATGTCTATGTTCTGTTTTGTGGAGTCTGAAATATGTTTCAGCTAGTAACAGAGACAGTCTTGGAAAATAATAAATGCTTTTCAATTAAAAACTTAAGTATCATTAGAAAGAATACAGTCTTTCTGGTTTTTACTTGATCCTTCTGGTAGCACACTTTCTAGAATTCCTTGAAAGCACTCAAAGAAAAAAATAAAAATTGATTTTTATCACAAGGCATTAGTAAGAAACAGTGCCAAGACTTACCATTATTGGAAAAGTAAAAGTATTAGCAAACTTCCAATATTAACTTTCCAAGCAGAAAAACCCAAAACAATAACAAGGAAAAGATACTTATTCCTTGAGCCACTAGTCTAATCTTATTTTCCGTACAAAAGTTTTTTTAATGAGAGTTTTTCAGTTCCAAAATGAAACTTTGATTCCTAGGTAATCCTGAATTTTTGACCTTACTATTAATGAGTAATTTCTTTTTAATTTTATGACAATTGCTGTATTATACTTAACTTGAGAGGAAGTGCAATGCATGTATTAAAGTAGGTCACATGAAAGAAGATCAATCTGGGAAGCTACAATGATGGCAAGGACCTACAGTATTAAGCCAAACTCCCAAATAAATGCCAGCATACCCTAGGAATGCCTGTCTTACTGCAAGCTTCCTTTGAATTTGGGGCCCCACGAATGACACGCGTGTTCAGCGCATTCATGTCATTGCCTTTCTCCTTGCTCTGACTCCATGCTGTAGAGCTGGTGGCATGTGGGATCATGGAGTGAGTAGGTATCGTAGCGGAAAATCTGTGAGATGACTCGTGTTTCTCAGTGGTTTGGTATAGTGGTTTCATACTGAATGCACGAGAGGAAAAATCCAGTTTCATCAGGAAGTGCTTTCTTAGGTAAATGTTGAATTAAAAAAGTAGTCATGAATCCTGGTTTTATTTACCTTTCAGAAAGGCACGTTTTTATCTGTTGAAGTGTCTTGGTTTAGCCCACCTAAACACTAGCAATTGCTGTATCACTCAGAAACCCTCTCCCAGCTGAGAAAGGGAAATGGGGGAAAAGAAGGAAACTCATGGGTTGACATAGGTTGAAATAGAAACAGATTTAATAAAACCATAAAACTAATATTAGAACTAACGCAAGATAAAATACACAGAGTTATACTCAGCCCATATAGTGGCCGCGGGCTGTGCACGCCCCGCAGCAAACGCTGGTTGGCGAACAGTGCGAGCAGCAGAGCTCCGGCGCAGGGAGAACCAGCCTCGGGAGCAGGGCAACAGGTGAGACCCTCCGGGGTGGCAGCCACTGAGGGAGAAAGAGAGCCGTTCCCAGCAGACTCCCCAGTTTATGGTGAGAGTGACATTTATGGTATGGAATACTTCTGTTGGCCAGCCTGGGTCAGCTGCCTTGTCCTCCATTCTTCCTAGCTTTAGCACCTGGCTATCTCAGGACTGCTAGAGGCCTTGATTGCTATGGAAAACCGCATACTACGCCTGGCCATGAACTAAAACAAAGTGTCTTATAAACTTTGTTTTCACGGTAACAGGTGCTGCAGTCGTCTTAGAAATGCAGTTTTCCTGAAGAGAAAACTGATTTTACGATTCTGTCACAGCAAAACCAGAACATGAAATTTTTCCCTTTTTTCTTGTGAATGTTCTGGTGGGAGAGGGCTACATATTTTGCTGTAACTTTCGCTTTTGTATTGTAAGTTTTAACATGTGCAGTGCTAACCATTGTGTGGTAACTGCCTATGTATATATCTTTATCTGTAGTAAACATAAGAACATTCTTCAATGTCCATTTTCTGCTGGTGTATACACACGTGTACTGAACAAACATCCTTTTTTGCTGACGTGTCCACAGCCCTCTTCCAGGTCTGCCAGGAGAATAGTTGTAGGATCTCTTCTCAACTCACTGTGATAGAATTAAGTTGGTTTGCTGTAAATGTAGGGTGTATTCATTTGAAAAGTTCTGCTGGCAGATTGGCAATGTCAAGCTGATGAGCTGAGGCTGGCCATAAAACTATAATTTTCTATCCCTCATGCAGTATCCAAAAGATACTGTCTGTCCACAGTATGAGTTGGACGCAGCTGATTCATTGTAAGTTTACCACTGATTACTTGCTCTACACACATATTATTTCAAGACTATTACATTTTCAAACAACAGATAAAATCTGGTTTTCTTCCATCAAAGAAGGAAAACCAGTGTCTCTGCTTCTAGTTTCAAGTTTCTTTCTGGTTGGTGCAGAGCCAGCTGAAATCTTTGTTCAAAAGCACATTAAGTATTTGAAACAAGCCCTGGATAATTCTTTTGTTTCTTTCTGTTTGCTTCTTTCCTCAATCAAAAAAACCACAAATATGTAGACTTCTGAAGTTCATGTTCTTCACACTTCTTGGCTATATGTGCACATGACAAATTATTTCATTTACTTGCTTCCATGGAAGATGTAATACCTTTTATTCTTATTTGTAAGTGAAAGAGCAAAGTTATACCTGTTCCTTTGGAAGGAATTAAGGAACAGCCTGTGCTGTTAATTCAGTTTTTACCATATAGAAGACAGAGCATTGTGTGTAGTGACTGCCTTGGTGTAAAGGGAAATACTTCCTTATGGAATTAACTATTATTCTAAGGTTGTGGGTAGTTGCTTTTACACTACTTGTGTTGCAGTTGAGATACTCAAGCCATGTACGGATGTTTCCATGCTGGTTTTGCTCTTACTAGTTTTGTTACCGTAATGATGAAGCTGCATTCAGTGGCATTCCAATTTAGAGCAAAATGGAATATATTTAGAGCTCGAGCAGCTCAAATGCTCACCACTGATGAAAGGTTTTACTTGTTTACAATGCCCTGGTTTACACTTAGTGCTGAGCCAGTTCACGTTACTAAACCAGCAGAAAATTAGCCTGAGAAAATGGGGAAAAGACACATAAAAAATATGAATAACTTTATGCTGGATTGGATGATGGAGGTAGTGGAACTACAGAGCTGAGAAGAGGAGGGAGAGAAAGCAGAACCTCCCTTTTAGAGCACAGTGAGCTGCTGTGGATCAACTAATCTAACATCTAACTGTCCTGCAAGTGCCAGGTTCTGAGGCAGCTTTTTATAGTTTATACTGAGATCCATACATCCCATTTTCACTGTTACTAATGTCTGAGTTAATCTGGGTCCATCTTTATTGGTGCACTGTGTCTCCCAGTGTGTATTTAGGGTCTTCCGCTCAACAGAGTCATGAAAGATGTTGAACCTAAAATGAACTTGTAACAATGCAGCTACTTGCAAATAGATTAAAAATATGATTTAGTCTGCTTGGAATTTCTGTGAACAAATCTGTGATGTGTTCAGTATTTCTGAAAAATACTTGGTTGTCAATATTTTTGGCTGAACAGGCAAGTAATTTTAAGTCAGATCATGGTCCCATCTTTGTTTCCTCTAATTTAGGGAGCAGCTATAAAAATCAACATTGGACTTTTGGAAACTGCCATCTTCTAAGTGTTATGAACTGCCTTTTTATTTTCTTTTTTCCCTTAGCACTTAAAGTAACAAAGATGACAGGGATCATGTAAACTTGTGGTAAACTTAATTAAATTACTCACATATACAATTGTTTTGTGACATGAGAGCAACATCGTGCATTATGATTTTGTTTCCTGGTCTATCCTTGAGGCTGGATAGACCTTCTGCTGTCTTACCTCTGCATTCTACTACCTTACTTCTGCATTTGACCATGGTATGACTGTTGTATACTGTTTCTGTCTTGAATGTAATTGGACAAGGTTCAGAAAACAGATGCCTGTTGCTAAAACACTGGAACGAGGTGCTTTAGAGTTCTGTGGAACTTTGTCATTTCTCTTATCCCCTCAAACTTCCTTGTTTGACCTGCAAGCTTTTTTAGGGGACAGAAATTTGATAGTATATGACCCCTTGATTTGGTGGAAGAATTACAGTCCAGTCCAGTGGGACAGAAGTTTGCTTTGGTTTATGATTATTGAGACACCTTTTAGATACCTTTTTTTTTTTTAAAAAAAAAAGATTGAACCACATCTATTAGACTTGAAGTACAAGATACTCTGGGGAAGTGCCTGTGTTATAGTAGAGATCAGACTAAGTGATGACAGCAGGCTCATTCAGATGTCATGATCTGTTAGTAATAACAGACTTCACTGAATAGGTTTTGAGTAGTTACTGATAGGATGATTTCTTACAGGTTTTGCTATGGAAAACCAACTTTGATTCGTTTGATTATAAAGAAGTTCTTAAACACCATATTAGAAGAACCCATATTGATGATCCTCCTCATCTTCTTGATATTTACCCAAGGTCACCTCATCTCCATGATGAAAAACTTCAGTCAGTTGAGGTGAGTGCAATAAGTACCCTAATAAAGGAAACCAGAAGCTTTTGTAAACACTGTCTAGCATCTCTAGTTAAATGTGTTCTGTGTATGCCAGAAAACTTTTTGTTGTTATGTATAATACTTTGGAAGCAACTATAACTTATGAATCCACATTAAGGTTACTAGGCTAACTGATGCTGTCAGATTTATCCTGGTGAATTCCTTTCATGCTTCTTGTGTATCTGTACTCTACATCTGATTTAAACAAAACATAGGTGACAGTCTGGTTTCTGAAGTAACATGGCAACTGTTACAGAAGGTATCTGAATATTCAGTGAGTGTTAAGATACCTCTCAAAATAATTCATTATAAGCAGGACAAGGTGGCATTATTACTGAAAGTCAAATACTTGATTGTCACAAGTTGTCGCTCTTTCCAAGACCTTTAGGTATTGTGAGAAGATCTTGATATCTAAAAGTTTAGAAAGCCTCTCTAGGCTAATAGTGTGTTTTATGTCAGTATATAATCTGATTTCCTGGTGATTTCATTCTTCAGCTACTTTACTGTCAAACCTTCTAACACGCAACCCATGGAAATATTGGGGATTAGGGAACTGAAGTGAAATGTCAAATATTCTGTGTCAGTATTTGGAAAATCCTGTGTTTGTCAGGTTGTCAGAAAGCTATGCTAAATAGGTGAATAGTACTATGCCTTCAACAAGATCATTGTTTGTGCTAAAACTCCAGGGATGTATCTGTGACTGTCCTTGGTAGATCTGGCTAGTTTCTGCATTGTGATTACCTATACTTTTATCTCTTCTTTAAAGGCACTCTGGAGAATATCAGTGTCCAAAAGCTGTATCTGATGTAAATCCAGGAATGTTTTGGTTGCTGTCATGTACTGATAGAGTACTATAGAAATTCACTATTACCTGTTTTTGTTCATATGAAATGCAGATACTGCTGCCATGGCATTTGTTTCCTGCTTAGACTTTTAAAACATTGAGATTTGAGGATATTGAGCTTTTTTGTGTGTGTATGCAATATGAATATATATGCAATATGAATAGTATAAAGATTGAAAATATTTTGATGGAGGCAGGACACCCTGGTAGGATCCATCACAAGTATTAGCATGTGTCTGGTTCTGTTGTCAAGTTGGATGTGAAGCTTTCTGATGCTTAGTATTTTGGTCAGAACAAGAGCAGGACAACTGCATGTATGACAAGATTCATAAACAAACTTGTGTGCCAGACTCATATTCATTGTAAGGTCTATGAATGAAGTTACATTTACTGGTAGCATCCTTCAGTATAGGTAGTCAGTGCTGGAACAAAGTCAGTCACAGCATTTGCCAGCAGACTGAAACCACTCTTGCTTCGTCAACAGTTTGCTCCAAGACCTGTTCAAATTGCACTCAGTTATAACACGTGCTAAACAAACACAGTAGCTTATAGCTGCAAGGCTCAGTTGATTTCTTTTCAGGTCAACTTTTTCAGACCTCTGCTGCTCAGATGCAGGATATGAAGGATATATCCTTGCCTGGCAAGGATATTAATAGTGTCTAAAGCAATTTTCCAGATTTCCCCCCCCCCCCCCCATCTCTGGTCCCAGGTAGTTGGTGAGCTCTGGAAAAGTATTAATGAGTCCAGGCTAAAGTTAAACTAAGGCTAGGAAGCACCTCATTACCAATACTGAAAAGGCACATAAAGGAAACTTGATAGTTGAATGTCAAAAAATTATTTATCAGTTAGCTTTAACAGATTTTGCTTAACCTAATGTCTGCACTTCTTCATGGCAGTAACATTTGTAGCAGCTTATAGGCTTCTGAGTTAGCTGCACCATAGTAGTGAAAGGGCTCTATGGCTTTGTCATTTGTTGTAGCAAAGTTTTGGACTCTTGTCATATATTTTTCTGTCCTGATTTCAGGATTTTAAGAATAAGGTTGCTGTGTTTAGTTTTATATTAACATCACATCATCTATAGAATATCTTGCTCTCAAATAAACATGAAGTATATTATATTCTTTGAGACAGAACAGTATCTGATAGTTACAACAAAACTGATATTACTGTAATGTACTACATTTTTGTATTTGTAAATTAAATAATATAACAATAATAATGATTAGGATCTCTTTTGCAGCTTATTTTCAGAATTAATGTAATAATATAATAGTTTAGACAGTGTTAAAGTGAAGTTACAAAGTTTTGCTGCTTCCTATGTCTTTTCTTTTTTTCACTGTCCCCCCTGTCTGCCTCAACAAAAACTATGGGTTTTTTGTTGTGGCAAGGAAGAATGGACCTCACCATCTGGACTGAGACATAATTTATCCAGACAAAACTAGTATTAGGTTACTACCAGCAGTAACATGCTTTAGTGGCACTAACTATGCTTGAAATTTTTCTTCATTTCATCTTCTTAAATATTTCTTCCTCTAACTGAAAAAAGCAGCATTTCTAGCCCTGCTGTGCTATGCTGTACTCTGGAGAAGAAAAAAAAAAATTTTGTCCATCTTCAGTTAAAAAAAACATCCTTTTTTTTTTTTTTTAACATCCCAACCTCTTTTTAAGCAACAGGCAATAGAGAGAATTTTATAGAATCACAGAATCATTAAAGTTGGAAAAGACCTCTAAGATCATCAAGTCCAACCGTCCACCCACCATCACCAAGCCCACTAAGCCATGTCCCTAAGTGCCATGTTTACATGTTTTTTGAACACCTCCAGTGATAGTGACTCCACCACCTTCCTGGGCATCCTGTTCCAATGCTTGACCACTCCCTCCGTAAAGAAATTTTCCCTAATATCCAATCTAAACCTCCCCTGGCACAACTTGAGGCCATTTCCTCTCGTCCTATTGCTTGTTACTTGGGAGAAGAGACCAACACCCACCTCATCACAACCCCCTTTCAGGTAGTTGTAGAGAGCGATAAGGTCTCTTCTCAGCCTCCTCTTCTCCAGACTGAACAACCCCAGTTCCCTCAGCTGCTCCCCGTAAGACTTGTGCTCCAGACCCCTCACCAGCTTCGTTGCCCTTCTCTGGACACGCTCCAGCACCTCAATGTCCTTCTTGTAGTGAGGAGCCCAAAACTGAACACAGTATTCGAGGTACAGCCTCACCAGTGCCGAGTACGGGGGCACAATCACTTCCCTGCTCCTGCTGGCCACACCGTTTCAGCACTAGGCAGTTCCACTGCAACACCACCCTCATCTTTCTATGGTTCATCATGTTTCTAATATACCGAGGAGAGGAGGAACTCGGAGACATGTCCGAGGGAGCTTTTGGAGATCATCTAGTCTTGTTACCGATGGTACATCAAGTCAGCCATGGCTGTGTCTGGTTGCAAGGGGACCTTGGAGAGGGATGGCGATTCCCCTGTCTCTATTCTACTACAGCACAGCAATTGTAACGACACAGTTTTTCCTAGTATCTCATCTGTACCTCAGATAAAATGCAGAACTGCTTGCTTTCTGTTCATTTTCTTTTTCATGAGGAACAGAGCAAGATGATTGATCTTAACTAAAGTAACAGTATTTTAAGAGACTTCATAACATATGCAAGATTTACAGGCAGGCAGAGGCGGCAGTTCAAATATGAGATATTTAAAAGTGTAGATGACCTTTTAAGGTTTGCTACAAGCCACTACAATGTCATCTAGACACTTGAGATGTGTTGTAATACATTGCCCTGAGTTATGCTGAGCTGGCTAAATTTAGTGGAATGAAGATAGATTTCCTTAGGATAAAATTCAAAGTGGTACAACACAAAAAGTTCAACAGATGTACAGGTAGAACTCAAGAGGAAAATAATTCTGTCCATGCTTTTTAAATTCCTAATATTTTATGCCTCTTCAGATTTCTTACTGCTTTTGGATAGCTGTTGCTTCTCCATCCCTGCTTGCCTCAATGTGGCAAGGTCTCTGTTATTCCAGAACTTGATTCTGGGAAAATAGTACACATAAAATGGGGCTGGCTTTGCTCAGAATTTATTCCACTGGGTTCAGAGAGACAGTTGTAGTGTTTTCATACATCACCAGTTGGAAATGCTGTTTTGAACAAAACAGCTTGTACAAGGGCATTAAGAATTGCAGATATCACCTTGCTGTCAGGATAGTGAATTAAATGTGGAGCTGGAGTGTACTTTTTCACCTTTTCTCAGAACTTCTCCTTATTCACTTTTCAAAGAGTGAGTTATACACAGAGACAGTAATATTTAAGATACCTTCTGTTGTTTCTTCTTTCTCCCTGCCTACTTTTTTAAGCATAATTAACTTTTACAAGAAATTCCTTACTTGTATTGCCTCCTTTTCAGACCAGCAGTACCTGAATTTTAACACAGTGTTGAATTTAATGTTCTTGACTTATAAATCTTTACAATTATTGTCCAACTGTAGTGATCAATATGATTCTTGAATATTCAAGTAAGTAGAGGTTTAAAGCTTATAATGATTACAATTATTCAGAGAATTTGGAAATGTAAGGAGGTTACCTGTTCTTTGAAGGCGCCTACCTTTTCCCATTGACCATAGAGGTAATCTTGGGTGACCAGCTCAAATACAGGTGTCTAGCAGTATGTCTAAACATAGCTGAGATAAATCCCAGTCATTGCCTTTCTTCGAAATAAGGACCTTTTGGAGATATTTGGGAACAGTATCTTTAATCAGTAATGCAGTTTTAGTGCACTATAGTAAAAGAAATGCATTCCACTTGGTGACGGTTGTATTTCAGAATTTCCTGTGTTTGTACATAATTAATCTTTCAGATACTAGAGACCTTTTTAAAGTGGATGGAAGATAGAAATAACAGTTTCCTTTAAAACTATAGCATTGAGATTTGAACATATTAGATGTGTAGAGTTTATATCTTGAGCCTGAAAAGCTACTGTTGATTTAGTTTCATCTTAAAATTTTCAGTGTAATTTCCATTGTAAATATTTTCTTAGAGGAAGGAAATCCAAATATACGCTAGGTGGCAGTAGAAATAAGAATATATGGCTCGCTTGAGGGCTCTAGCCTAGCACAAACAATGGTGTTTAATCAAACTGAGATTTGTATCTTAGTATGTTTGGAGAGACTATTTCACAGCTAGCTACATCACTTTCCTAGAAAATACTTTGTGTGAGTCATTTAAAACTTCCTCTTTTAATTTTATTAAGTTTTAGTGTTTTGCTATAACACCAATGTCTTATGAAATTCGTTAAAAATAAAGTGAAGGGTGTGTTGGGGTTTTTTTTTTTTTTTTAGATTGGATATACTTTATTAAAATCAACAGAGGAGTATCTGTAGGGGAATAATCATTTACTTAAAGCATATGGCTGAGAATCACATACTTGCTTGGGCCTGCTCCTTTTGTTCCTCCCTTAGTTCTCTGTCCTAAGCAGGGCTGTTTGAATACTTCCTACTGTTCAGTATTTCAGTAGCATCACTGGTCACTGTTAATTGCAGATTTTGAGTTAGCTGTCTTAGTAAATCCATTTCAAACTAGTACTTGTAACTTCATTTTTATTGATTTGTCATACAGCTGAACTTCTTAATACTTGCACCTCTTGTGGTAGGAATCCCCTGAATTAGTTTTGGGTGATGAATGTTTATGAAATATAAATTATATTTCTCTAATAAATGCATATCTGGATTGTCTTTCTGTATTATATGATTGCATTTGACATGCTTGGAGGGTAACATCCTACCTTTATTTTTACAAATTTTAAAGCCTGTTTCCAGTCCCTAGTGAATAGTTGTGCCTTAATGAAGCAAGTGGTCCTTTTTATTTCAGTCTTACTTCTTTTTCTGTACTGGTGCTGAAATAATAATGTTATAATTAATTTTCAATAGGTCAACCCTACCTTTGATGTGACTAATACACAAACACTTGACCCACCTGTCATAGAAATTAGTTCCTCTTCATCTTTCAGTACTCCGGTAAGTTGCCTTCTGAGAGGGGGAGGAAAAAAAAAATTAAAAAAAAAAAGAAAGGGTATGGGTTAAACTAACATGCTATTGGAAATGAGCTCTTTCTGTCTACATGAACGAAATATATGTTTTAACAATTGCTGACTGCTCAGAGCTCAATATCCTAATTTCTCAGTTTAAGCTTTCTTTCACAGTTCCCAAGGCTAACCAGAAGATGGTGTAATAGCAAAGCTTTCACATTATACTAGTAATTTTACCTATATACTAAGCAGAAATTCTAATTATAAGCCAAAGCTATTTATATCTAAATATTACTGTTAGTTATTCTCAAACACTTTTTGTAACTCTGTCTTTATCTGCAAATAATGGGAAACCTAAAGAATAGTTGCCTCATTGATAAAATTCCAAAAGTGACGTTTTAATTCTCCTCATAATACATCTAGTAGTTCTCCAGGAGAGGGGGGAAAAAAAAAAAAGTAACACATTTTAAGACAGAATCATAGATCCTTCTAGTGTTAGTTTTTCATATGACATTGGTATGGCATGTGGGAGGGAAAGGAAGGCAATGTTTTAACGGTAGTTTCGTAGGAGGGGAAATATGCTCTCCTGGTATGAAATCTAAAAGACGTACTGTTCTAGAATTAGAGTAAAATGAGAATTTTCTCTTTTAGCTCTGAATCTGTTCCTGGGAAGGCATAAATTGTATCTTCAGCAATTTTAGTTACCATAACAAGAGTTTGTGTGGCTGAAGGGTTAATATATATGAATAGGTAGCAGGTGTGGCTTCTGCTGTTCTATTTTGTCATGAATGCTTTATGAAAAGGTATGTTGTGGATGTACTTTATAATGTTCTTTAAGATCATTTATTGAAGATCATGACAGAGATTGTTGTCTAAGAGAAACCTTTTCTTCAAAACAAATCATCATATAATAACTTTTATTGAGAGATGGTAATTTCATATATTTTAAGGTTTAGCAGTTGTCATGTTGTGTTTTCACAATGGAACTATGTCTCTTTAAGATAACTTCTGTCAAAAGTAGTTTGCAGACTTACAGAAATCTCTTTAGTAGGCTTGACAAACAGTGGATTGTGGTGGATATAATTTATTGGCTACCTATCACTTTAAAATACTCTGTGTTCATTACTTCCTGATCTTAATACTGGTCACAGAATTCAAATGTATGGTTACACTGTCATTCTTTGTTACATACCTATAAACCTGCCAATCATTTAATCTTCTTCATTAGTTCTTTTGCTATGAGAGCAGTTTATAAAACTTTTTGCACAGAACTCATAGTAGAAATAAGTTGACCCACTAAAGACAGCATCCTTTTGATTTGCTAGTTGGCTGCCTTTATAAAAGTTGGTCTTCATTACAAAAATTTTGCTTCAGAATACATGCCTTTTGACTGTGTCAGTAATGACTATATTCCCCACTCTCACCCCCCCATTATCTGGATCTCCTAGTCACCATTGATTCTCACCTTTCTGCATTTCAACATTCACCATCTGCATCTCTTTTCTGTCTAGCAACATTTCTGTATCCTTGTTACTCAAACTAAAGCCTTGGGGACAACCGCTCGGTCCAAAACACCACTATTGACGCACATCTAGAAACCATGTTTTCTCTGCCACTAGCATCCTTCCTCCCCCATAGTAAGTAACACTTTCTCCAACTTTGCCAACCTGTCTGGTCCTCCCTGCTTTCTAATGTCAACTCATCTTCCAGTGTCACCTTCCTGTCCAGTTTCTGTCTGCTGCATTACCAGCTTCTGTTGTTTGTGAAATTACCACCTGTTTCTTAATCAGGCCATCCATCCAATCTCTTTGTGTCTTGCTTCCAAAGGGTTCTGGATCCCTTTTTCATCTTGGACCTTTTCATCTGAAGCTGGCTCAATTTTCCTAATGTATAGAGGCCCTCTCTACAGAGGCTTCATGTGTTCTTCATAAAAATCAAAGGGGGAAGGACAAATGCTGGGTTTTTTCCCATCCCACCTTCACAGCGAGATTTCATCTTGATACTGTTTGTCCTCACTTGAATGATACTGTGTTAGTTCATTATTTGTGGTTTGTTGTGGTTTTTTTTTTTTTATCCTCCTCTAACTTGAGGCTACCAACATTGTCTAATTCATCCTCCTCTCCCATCTGTCTCCCTGATTTCCAACCCCTCTGCAATGCTCTTTTTCTAGTGGTTATCAAAGACAGTATCACTGCACACTTCTTTCTTTTTTTTCCTGCAAAATTGTCAAGACCCATCTTAAAGCTGCTTATGGCTTTTTGGTCCTACTTCTACTCAGAGAATGTCATTCAAATACCTAAAAATCTTTGATCAGGTTGCCAGGTTAATTTACAAATGTCCTGTCTATACCTACTTATTGTTTTTGAAGTATTTTGTTCTAGCTTAAGCAGTTCTTCTGCCCTTCTGATACTTATAGGGAGAAAGATGCACTCTGCATTGACATACCTTTAAGAGTTCTTGTTCAATGTCTTTATCTATCACACATGTAACACAGTAGGGCCTTAAGGGTTATTTGCAAAACACCTTGGCAAGTTCCTGGACCACTGGAAATAGCTAGTCAACATATTTACTTGAGTTTTTCTACCAAATAAGAGAGATACAGCCTTTCTCGGATCACTGTCTCAAGTATTTAAAGACCAGATGCTGTGGGACAAGTAACAACATTAAAGCTTTTGTAGGATCTGTGATGAGTTCCCTAAAGATCCCTGAAATATCTTCAGGGAAACTGGAAGTCTGTACGAAACCTCGTAATGTTTTGTTGAATGGCTATCAAAATTCCTAATGATAAGTGGGCAAACTCCCATAGATCTTAAGCTACTCCAGGAAATAGGAGAAAGTGTTCTCCCTATTGAGAATCTCTTCTTCAGCTATTGGAACCGTGTCCTGTCCTATTGGTTATGGCAAATATGTTATCACTACCCCTAAGATGAACTTGTGGCAGAGCAAAAAGGTATTCCTTTTCTTCCCTTCTGTAAAGATTTGTTAATAAAAATGATAGAGCAGTATAGGTTGAGAGGGATGTCTGGAGTAATTTCATCTAACCTCTCCCTTAAAGCAAGGCCAACTTGGATCAGGTTCCTAAAGGCCTTGTCCAGTTCATTTGTTAATATGCCTAAGGATGGAGATTCCATCACCTCTCTGGGTGGCTTGCTCTAGTGTTTGACTGGTGAAAATACTTTTTTTTTTCATAATATATAGCTAGAATTTCCTATGTTCCAACATGTCTGTCGCCTCTAATTCTATCACAGTGGTCCTCTAGTAAGTGTCTAGCTCTGCCTTCTCTCTGTCTACCCATTAGCTGTTTGAGATGGCGGTAAGATGTCCCTGTAGCCTTCCTTCTTAAGGCTGAACAACCTGTTTCTCTGTCTTTTCTTGTATATCATGTGTTCCAGCTCCCTCACCATCTTGCTTGCCCTCCGTTGGACTTGCTCCAGGATGTCAATGTCTGTCTTTTATTGAGAAGCCCAAAACAGGATGCACAAGTCCAGATAATTAAGGTGCAGCTAAGTATCACTGTCGTCTATTTTTGACAACAGTCTGCCTGGGAAGATTTGAAAAACAAATTTTTAAAAATTTAACACTCTTGATTCTTTATTGTGAATCTAAAATGTATATTTAGATTTTTTCTTAGCAATTCATTTATATTTTGAGCTTTATCTGTATGAGGAAATACTGGTATTATCTCTTCCTCCCACTCCTCCTCTTCTTTTCAAGGAATTTTAATTTGCTGCTTCATCAAAGCCAACGATCCATAACAACTTCCACACTTAAAAATGCCTACTTATGTGGGTTTTTTAAATTTACTTGTATTTTCTTGCTTCAAGGATTAAGCCAAAATATGCAGGTATGAATGTTCTCATAGGGATTTTGCTAGAAAACACTTAAATTGTTAAACTCTCTGAACTCCAAACACTTTATCTTTTCAGCTTGTGTTCTAACTTAAAGCTGTAAGGCCAGTTCTTCTTTGAACATGGTGAAAAACCTGTTTTCATCTAAGATTCACACTGATGCAACTTCCTTTGTAAACTTAGTGAAGGGAATGCGCTCATTGTGTCCATGGAAAAACTTCCATGTAATCTTCAGTATGGGGACACTTTCTTTTAGACTACAATGACAAAAACATTAAGAATTCCTGTCTGTGTATTATTATTGTAAGGAAAATAGCTTTGAATTTGATTCATTTATTCAGTTCTGTACATTACTGAAACTGGTATAAAAACAAGCTATTTGTGCTTAACTGACTGGTATTTGTGTAATACTCTCACTTTTCCAATGGTAAGAGACTTCATGTTGCAGTTATTAAAAATGAAGTTGTTCTAGACTTTTACACTCTGAAAATGTTCATTGAATTGGGGTTAAGGTTTACGGGCTGGGGAGATGATATTTCTTCTTTCTATCTCACTGAAGACTGAGAAAGCATTACTGCTGCTCTGCCACTCCTTCTTATCCGTGTGTCAAACAGCTTAATATTGCCTTTGTTTTCTGAACTATTGAAAAGGAAAAATTGGAAGTCTTGTCTCCCTTTGGGACTATTTTCTTCTGTTTCATCCTCTGATTTTACTTGTAGTTTTGAGGGAGGTTGGGTTTTTTCAAGTCTGTAAGGCAAGACATTGGTAACCTCTGGTCCCTGATAAGCTGTTGGGAACAAGGGAAAGTTGATGATGTCTCGGTAGTTTTTACTGACAGCAGCAGGAAATCACTGTAGAGGCTCTCTAATGTTCCATCCCCTGACCTTGCTCATGTAAACAGGATTTGGAGGAAGCAAAGCAATGTACTGTAATCTGGAAGTCAGAATGCCTGCACTGGCTGGGAGATGTTTGCTGTTCTTTCTCTTCCAGTGCTAGTTAACACTGGAAACAAGACATGTTTATTGTTCATTTACAGTACAATTTTTACAAAGTTAAGACTGGATTGATTATTGGAAGGGGAAAGGTAAGGATTGTTCCTGTTTGGAGCAAAAGGAAAGTACTATGTTTTAAAATAGAAAGTGACCAAATAAATTCCCTCTCTACCTGTCCCCCCACCCCCAAACTTGTAAAACATGTGAAAACAAATAAAAGCATGTGCAACTTTTACTCCTCAAATTAAGACATTGTTAGTTTATCTGTACTGCATTCGTAGTAGACGTCTTGATGCAAAAAGTAGAAGTGTCTGTACTCTCAATTTACCCTATACACATTGCTTCCCCAGTGTGTATTTCAGGGTTTGGGTATTTTTGACACATTTTTTTCTGAATTTATTTTGAGTACAATAAAAAAAACCCCAACAACATACCAACAACCATCAACCTAAAAAACACTCCGTATATTTTACAAAGACAGAAACTATGAATGCAAAATTTGCATCTATTCTTCCACCTCTATGTACATGAAGGCTTACACAACTATTCATCGTCACGGGAACTTATTTTGAAAAGATCTTGGAGTAACATTCTTCCTTGCATGGCTTAACAACAACTTAGAAGAGGATGACAAAAGAAATTTTATCTTAAAAGCTAAAAACAATGCATATTTTCCTTACCATGCAACTTCAAATTTATTCTGACTTACCTCCTTTCCTGTCTCCAGCCTTACATGGAAATAAACACCACCTCTCTTCAGTGAGGTTAAGGGGAGGGGAAAAGGAAGAAAGGAAAGACTAGGAATTTTATACATAGATCATCATCTCTGCGGTCCAAGTCCAATTCAGAAGGGAACAGTCAGTAGAGCAAAACTCATATGGCACTTCACTGTGTACAGTGGTTGCCCTTACTGCTTGTTATAGTTCGTCCGAAAGCACAACAGTTTTCTGTAGTTCATGGATATCAAGCTTTCTTGGGACCTTGAACATTTAGCCTTTCACTTAAATTCTGATCATTGCATGATAGTCATACATTTTTTTTTTTTCCCCTACCAGAGGAAAGTTCTGGCACTATCCATGGAGACTGGAATCAGTATCCTCTAAGAAAAAAGAGAAAAATGTCCTGCTTATGTTCCTTGTCCAAAACCCAGTTGCCAAGTAGACTGAGCTTGGCATAGGGGAATGATCCCATCAGCAGGAGGGCTTTCATAACAATTGACAGTTCCCAGCCTCTCCCATCACTTTACCTTCCTTGCTCCCTGACAGTGAAATACGAAAGGCCACTTTCTGAATAACTATGGATTTTTTCATGTACTGCCATTCTTCTGATTACCAGTAAATGCATGTTTGGACAAACTGCCAACTCCATGATCTGAACTCCAAATTACAAGCATGGAATGCAATTAGGCAATCATGTGAAGAGATGTTGTTTCTCCAAAGTTTTGAGGTAAAACTATCTGCAACTTTTCCACAGATGAGCATACCAACAGGCTCTGAATCTCTGATGCTAGGTCTTATAATAACATAGAATAAATGCTGTAAATACAGGAACTCAGAAGTGTTCAGTGTGGCAGAATACAAATAACAATTTGTAAACTCCACTCTTGTGTCTTTGCAAATTAATCCTTCTCTGTCCAATCTTGCTCTTAGACAAGCAATTTTTAGTGTCATCTTGGCTTACAGCACACTCCAGATAGCCCTTTCTACTCTTTGCATGCTATGCAGGTACAGTGTGTGGGGCTGGGGGAAGAGGATAGGCTGCCTTCTCTGTACAGCTAAACATGTTCAGCTGCTCTCAGGGAAGGAATATCTCCTATCCCTCCCAGAAGCTACACCTAATTCATCTGGAACAGCCATGAGGCAGTAGCGACAGCCTTTTCTGTTGCCCAGCTAGGGACCTTCCAAAGAAGGTATGGTGTATACGAACAAAATGGCTCATCTTCTGTCAGAAGTGCCAAAAGGTTGAAGGGTTTGGTATGTTGAACAGTCAATTTCTAAACTTGCATTTTGAGCCTCTGTAGAGGCACAGACATGTTTAAAAAGATTTGTGTACTTAATCTTAAAAGCAATATGCTTTGATACCACTAGCATCAAATAATGCTTAGAGATCAGATACATGAAGGTGAACTCAACATTTGTAATAAAAGAAGATTATGATCCAAATGGCCCTTGTGTTTTGCAGTGATGCTATTCTAACACAGCATGTAACTGCTGGTTTACAAGGAGACAACAGGAAATGTGTTGTGCCGCTACATAATTAGGTAATAATACATGTCTTGATGTTCCTTAATAGGCTTCATTATATTGTTCGAGTGAGCTGGAGCTTGAGAGAAAGTCAAGTTTTCATTGGAGACAGAATTCTGTATTTGGGCAGTAGGGTGCAAGAATATAATATTTCCTACACTATTTTTAGCCTGCTTTCCTGAGAAAACGTACCTTATGAGATTGTACTGTTTATTTGTCTCTGTCCTATCTCCCTAATAATTTTTGAATCAAATAGTTGGTGTTTTGTTTTAACCAAGTTTGGAAATAAGCGGTTAGCAGAATAAGGAAACATATTAGTGCTGCCACTAAAGAAAAAGCCAGGGGGGTGTGATGCTGAATTCACTGATACTGGACTAGGCACAGACTAGCTATTGGTCACCTGCCCTGTAAGTGTCACAGCACATACGGAGGGACCTTGAGTTACTGTAGGACAAGGAAGCTCAGGAGAGGACCTAACAGGAAAAAATCTACACACACACAGACACCCCCACACACACACCACCACCACCACCCCCATATAAAAGATTAAGCTTCAATATTTAGTTTCCTCACAAGGCAGTTTGCTTAATTGTGACACTATTAACAGATGCAATTGCTGGACTATTGGTACTGTTTTGTAAGGTAACTGGCTTGCTGTAGATGACTCTTAAAGCTGGCAATATTTTACTTTTGTATAGGGTCTTACTCATGTCAACAGTGCAACGTTTCAGGAATGCTTTTCAAGTTAATCCATGTCTGTATATTATTCCTTTAGCAAATCAGCACATTTCTGGGAACTAGAGGGATGGAAGTTCTAGGTATTATTTCTGTTTCAACTTCCTGAGGTACTGTATGCGTACACTCTGACCTTGTCTGCCCAAGCAGTGTTTTCCCCTGCTTCGGCTGGGAATCTAAGCTGTATTCACAGTTCTCACAGCTGATTCTGCGGCATGCAGAAAATGCCCGACAGCTATCAGCCCACACATCCAATAACAACTGGTTCCTTCCTCTTCCTGGGGAAGAGTAACATCCTCTGAGAAGCAGCGTCCCCTGAGGAATGCAGGAACAGCAGCAAGCCTTTCACACAGGAAATTACTACTGTAGCACTTGTAGAAAAGTGTTTCTGTCACTTGGATTGTCAGTCTGTAATGAGCTTCCTGCTGACCTAGATGATTTACTACTGATCTAAATGCCATTTGTGAGTCATTTAGCTTAATGGAAGCTAATGAAGTTAGCGTTCAGTAGCTCTGTTACTCTGTAAACACCTGTTTTAATTTTTTTAATGCAGTAGCACAAGTTAAGTTTTGAACTTCTTAGTATTCAAAGGACTTTAATTCTGAGATTGCACATTTTGTAGAACTGAGAAACAAGGGAATGTTTAGATTAGTTCATAGTGCGTGACTCAGAGAAGGTTGCAGGGTTTTATTTTTGTTTATCTTAAGTTGGATAATAAAGCTGAGCTACAGATCAAGCATGTCAGAAAACAAGATACTAAAGCTAAAATACTGCCCTTGAATTACCCTTTCTTCTTAAATACTACTGGAGTCTAAGTTTAGCACAGCATGCTTGCAACTGTGTGGTAGAACCTTGACTATAAAATGGAGAGATATATGTATATAACCAATATGTTATTCCAAATGGTTAATGCAAGTTTGTTACAAAAGCAAACACTTCAATACTGCTTAAATCTTTTCTTATTTTTCCTAAATGACAGTGCTTGAACAAGTGCTAGTAAATTCTATTTATCACTTAGATTACAGTGATATCTAAACCCAGAGGGTACTTTCTGCCTAAAAGCTTGAGTGTTTTCCAAATGTATCAATTGTTCTAATACAACACATCTCTCCTTGCAAACCTTGCTGCATTACTGTCTAGTTCACTGTAGGAGATGTAGTTACTTGCTTTATGTGAGGTAATGGAAACACCGAGTCAGATCCAAAAATCACATAGGTTGCTTAAATCGAGTCCTAGAGACTGAGACTTTTCAAATAAAATTCAGCACCAAGGGGAAAAACATTCCTTCATGACATAGATGTTTGATACAGAAAAACTCTGAAAGCATCCTGGCTTGTATCTTCCACCAAAATAGTTTTGGGGTCAGAAATCAGGTAGGACAATGCTGAAGGATGGTTTCACAGTCATTGTAACTTAACAACTAGTTTTGTCTGGTTAATTCCATCCAAGTCAATTCCCTGATCTGCTCAGCTATCCAAACACTAATACCAGCACAAAGGAAATAATGAGAAAAAATTATATGGAGATTAAGTAGGAGATTAGTGCTGGCTGTAACCTAACTGAGGTTGACTGATGTCCATGGAGCCATGTATCCAATGTGATTGTGCTAGAACATATACAGGTGTGTTACATGCATGACACATCTGAACATCATCTTTCTTAAGATGTGGTGGAAAAATAGGAGCAAAGGAGATCATAGTAACAGCTTCCTTTTGGTCAGGCAGTAGGTGTGTTGGATTCAGCTTGCTTTTTTGTGTCTGCATGGCTGTAACCTAAACAGCAGGTAACTGAGAAGCTGAATGGAGGCAGCTCCATCCTTCATACTTGAATTTGAAGCACTGTAAAGTAAAAGCTGAAAGTATATGGTATCAGAGGAAAGCAAGTAAGAAGCAGACCATGGTTATTGATTAGGGTGCTCTTCTGGAAGAGAAACACTGGATTCCTTTGCCCTTATGCATTTTGCAATAAATAGTATTGGGAGGTGACGAGGAAGAAAAAAGTAGGAGCTGTGTGACTGACACCTTAAGTGGAGATACATGGCATCACTGTTCTGAAAGGTTGTACCTTTTTTTTTTTTTAAATCCCCTCACAGTATGGTACTCTGGTTGTACCAGCTTGAGTTGGTGCAAGGGAGGGATAGATAGATGCTGTCCTCTGGTGTGTATTAAGTGTGTTGAGATCGTACCTCCTGAATGCCAAGATGTCGGTTCCACACTGCACGTCAGATAGCTGAAGCATAGGCATTGCAATGCAACTCTGAGTTGACTATTGCAGTATTTTTGTTGTAGAGGAAAACTGCTTTCTTAACATAGTAATTAATTCTCTTAAATGTCTTTACCCTTAACCTTAAATAAACCAGTATCAAATGTTCGTCACTGAAAAGATTACTCTTCCAAGCCATGATTCATTCTTTATAAGTGTTTCCACATTTCTTACACATGTCTTAGGACAGGAATTCTGTGCCCATACTTCCAATTTTTGCCAGTGTAGTGTAACAGTACAATACTACATGTTGCTCAGTACTTTCAGCTACTTATAACTACATATAAGAAGTTACTGTAATTCTTCACTCAATAACCTCATCACACTGAAGTTTTATCATTTCGCTCAGTTATATATTATGTCGTCATAATTCTTTTCAACACTTCTGCTTTCTGTAGTGTATTACTCTAGAGTGTCTTCATCTCTGAGATCTTACATTTTTACATAAGGTTGCATTTGGACAGCTGAATGAAGTCAGATTGCCAAGGAACCCTGACTACTTCAGCAGTTTCCAGTATGCCTTTTTGTGTCATCTGTAAACTGGATTTTCCAGATCACTGGTACATTTTGTCTGGGACTGAAACAAGAACGGTTTTCAGTGGAATCACTAAAACCAGCATAATTCTGTAGTAACCTTCTGATTTAACTGTTTTTGAAGGAGCACTAGCTACATAATTGACTTCATGCTGCATTACAACCTCAAACGTGTTAATTAAAATTGTAATGTGCATATTATGGATTTTAAAAAAGAAAAGTACTTTTATCAGGAACAGTCTGACTAAGTATTTCTCTAGAGAGGTCTTCAGTCTGACAGACCATTTCTTTTCTCTCTCAAACCATATTGACTTGCTTGATGTTATGCCTTAAATCTTTACTATATGTCCTAAATCAGCTTTTCAGTGTTTCTCCCTGACACAATTTTCAAGCTGACTGTGACCTGTGACCACACAGTTATCCTGTTTATCCTTTCTAACTACTGATGGAATGTCAGCTTCCCCACTTCCGTGGTATTTCTCCATTATTCCAGGATATATTAAAAATCAACATCATTACCTTACTTGTTAAGTTATTTCAAAACCATTAAGTTCAAATTATATAACCCTGGATTTAAAAATATTTACATGCAGTATAAATTGTTTAACAGTCTTTTTGCTATGGTTGGAATAGAAAGTATTTTGCCAGAAATACAATTACAGCATTTATTATCTTCTGAAATGGAAGATAAAAATACTTCATTAACCACTTAAAAAAATTTTCTGCATCACTTTAACACCTCTAGCTAATAAGTATGCCATTGCTGGGACTTCTTTTCTTCCTGATATTTGTAAAGTACAAATAATCCTTGAGTGACAGAAATTATGTAGCCTAGCTTCCTACAAATCTGTGTTTTGTAGTTGACTGTAAGGTTTTATTTGAAGCTTTCCTTGCTTTAAGGTAATTATAAGTTCTGTTTCTCTCATATGCATTTTCTGGTCTTAAATAATGTGTAAACTTTTGCCAGAGCCTTTCTCCCAGTGGGAGTACTTACTGATTTCTCTCCTTTAGCTGGCGATCTATTCTCAGGAAACTTAGATGAAATCATCTTCCTCTAGGAAATCTCTTCCTCCATCAGACCCTCTAAAATCTGCAAGAAGTTCAAAACTTAAAAGTAAGGTGTGGGGACGAACAGATGAAAATTATAGTCTCAGCATTGTTTCCTTAGGAAAGTGGGCTAAAATGTCCTTTTTATTGCTCCTAATTCTAATGGCTATAGAGTTTTTGCTGAGGCCTTCAATTATCCTGATCAGCTGTGTTTCATCACTTCTAATTTGTGGTCATTCGTATTGTTCTGCCTTTTACAGTTGTAAAAAGCAACAGTTTATTTAACCTGTGAAGGCTTCAAATCCTTAGCAGGAATTTGGCATTCAGGACTGGAATGCCAGCTGTTGATTTGGGATTATAGTGCCAACTGCTTTTAGTTTTATTGTCATTTTAATGTCAAGTATGGAGTGTGGCACACAGTAGGGACATGCCTTCTTCCATATCCCACTGAGTGTGGCATGTCCACACCTTCACTAGACCGCTACCTGTCATAACTGATACTGTACAATTCATTACACATGTTTTTAGCTCTTCTATGCAGTTGCAAGCACACAGTCAGCATTAATCAAATTAAATTAATGAAGGGGACATAACTGTATGATACTCTGTTTTACGTGCCTTTTAGCATAGCTGTGTCTATATTTCTTATCTATACCCCAGTGGATAGTATTTAATGCAGTTTTTCATTAACGCTAATTTAGTGAAGTATTGAAATGTATCTTTCTGAAGTATCTTTATGTATCTTTCTTTCAATTTAGTTGTATCCCTAATTCAACTCTAACCCGTACAACCAAACTACTTAGAGAAATGTGCTTTACTTTCAAAGAAAGTGCCACATAGCCGTGAGCACAAGGGGTGCAAGCACATTTCAGAATCTAAGCTGCTGTTCTTAGCAGGAGTATCTTATATGTAGGTGATACATGCTTAACTTGATTGATCTCTAGAAAAGATTTATGTTAGTGTTGTCTATTATTATTAGGAAATATTTTCCTTAAGATGCAGGAACATAAGTGACAGGGAATGCCAGTGACACTGTATTTTCATTGGAGTACGGGAGATGATACGTTCTCTTTTACCTGACATGGACACACAGTTCCATAAATTCTTGCTACCACCAGGCTGCTGCTGGTGATAATAAAATACCAAAGTAATCTTCCTTCCAGAAGTTTTAAAACATCATAATATTAGTACAAATAAGGGAGTTTTTTCTAAAAACTGAAAAGTTGTAGAGAGACTGCAACCTAGTCATCATTACAAAGCAAGAGGGCTTTAATTTGAATCCATGGTGATGCTTGACAAAGCTTCTGTTCTGTTGCTCAGTAAAGCATCAGCCCTCAATGCCAAAGAAGTGACAAGCAGGAACAGAATAAAAGTTTCCGGTTTCTCTTTGTCCTGGTCCAGCCAGAGGACCAGATTTCCAGAAGAGTCTTGTGGTATTTTATTGAGATATAGTGACACAAGCAAGTTCTACCCTTGTGCTTTAGCTCCAAGTTGTACATGTACTGTGACTTTCAGTCCTGCTTGTGGAACATACTGATGCTGCTGGTTTGGCTGCCAATGTGATGAGTCACGTTGAAGAGATGTTCCTTTACACCAAAAAGAAACCATTGGCTATGTAGATTGGGTTTTTTTGGTCAGGACTTTGACACAGCATTCAGACAAGAGTATACTGAATTGTGTAGACCTATATAAAGACAATTGATATTGAATACTGTTTTAGACTGTGATGGTTCTGATCTGGATGTCATTAATACAAATATAATTTCAAGACACTTTTTGTACGCTAGAGTAAGAGGAAGGTGAGCAAGTTAAACAGTGACTTAGTATATACAATTGTGTTGTCATATTTTTCCCCATTTTGAACACATAGAGAATACTAGTGTTAATCAATGTTTTAAGTTTGTCTGTTCAAAACAAACAGAAAACCTGAAACACACCACAAGTGCTAGTAATGTAACAGCAAACATAATTAAATATGGAATGTGTGCAGAAGAATTGCATGGGTGTTTAACAAATTAATTTAAACCTGGGTGGATGTATGAATAAAATAATACACTGTGACCAGTGGAATTTAATATTTATCTTCAAATGGTAATTTATTTTCCTAATACATATATGCACACAGTTTTAAAGCTTTGCATGTTATAGGGGACAGAGCTGTATTTATTTCTATTCTAAGGTAATAAGAGTTTGTAAGGTCGTTTATATAGATGTGTGTGTGTATGCATACATATATATGGAATATATCCATATATATATATATACACTCCTAGAAAAATATTATATATATGTATTTTATGTATATAGATATAGTCTTTTTTATATATATCCTTATATTCTATGGAGATAATTCTTGGTGTACATATTTTTTTTACTGCTCTATGTGATGTTATGCTATTTTTTTCAAAACTCATAAATTACAGTATTATTTTCTACTTATATACATTAAATGGAGAGATGTGCCAATCCACAGTGAGCCTGTTCTTCAGAACATCTTCTGTGCAAAAGATGCTACACCTTGATGAATGAAGGAGTAAGAATTGGTCTTTTTTCTTGTGAGTTGTATATCTGCTTGTAGAACCTCAGCTTTTGTGGGCACGTAAGCATCACTACAGAGAACAGAAACTGTAAGTGGGATTTTCTCTTGTACCAAGAAAGAAGAATAAGGTGTGACAGTGATTGGATTTGAAACATGAAGTTGTGAATTGTCGTGGACACTAGACCAGGTTGCTTCCCTTCTGCTGTGTTTGCCAGCTGCTTATCTGCAGCTTGGTGGCAAAGGAATCCTGTAAGAATCATGAGGCAGAGCTTCCTCAAGTTATTGGTCTCGTACCATTTTGCTGCTGAGAGAGGCAGGATTTTGTACTAGATTTCCTTCCCTTCTTTTGGGTTGGCAGGGAGGAAAAGCTGACTGCAAAGTAGCCAGCTATGTCATGTCACTAATAATATGAATCAGGATCTTAATCCGTAAGACATTCTCACACAAAGAACTAAGAAGAAAAGGAGGCTTTCTCCCAGCATCATTTACAGAAGTGGAGAACAAATCCCTAAATTTTAGCTGACTATTTTTGTTATTTATGTATCCATATTTATTTTAAGAAAAGTCAATAGGATTGTGGATGTGACCATTGTCATATTAAGAGCATCAGTTCAGACTGAAGTTGGAAGGTTTTATGTTCTTACTTGGCTAGAACATAATCTGTATAAACTAAGTTTTGTCCATATGCTTTTTAAAATTAAAGTACGTAAATAAATAGCCATAAAAGAAATCTACCATGGGAGATGTTGTCAGTTCCAAAAGAAGAGATTGCTCAATGAGAATGATATAGATGCAAACTCTGTCTCATACCTGAGGACCAGATTCAGTGATCAAGACCTCTTCTAGTAGTATGCTGCTGTGAAATTTAAGAACAACAAATTTTCTTGGAATTGTAACTCACTGAGTTGGCGACCATTCCCACCCCTCCTCCTGACCCAGCCACCCAAATTCAGAGTGGTGTTGCCATTTATCCCATGCTGACAGTTAGTCACCTCCAGTGGTTTGCAATTTTTGTCACTTGAGGTAAGCAGAAATTGGCTAAAATACACATACCAAGTGTCAAATAGGAAGAAGATAAATCTGTAGAGCCTGGGAGCTAATAAATTTCTTGAGCAATGAAACCTGCGTTCTTGGCTTATCACAGAGATATTTTTTTATTTTTTATTTTTAAATCGTATTCTGATTTTAATGAACTGGCAGAACTGCAGAACATATTCTTAAATTAGTAAGGTGTTTGTTTTGGTTTCCTCAGAGTTCCAACTGTCACAGCCCAACAGTTGGAGAAAATTATGAAGCATTTAAAAATAAAGCTATTATTGGGAACTTTAATGCTTTAACTGTAACTTTTATCGTGTTGAATTCCTTTTTTCATACAGCCGAGCAGAACCTATCTACCTACCAATCTTATGTGCCAACACATGTAGCATTTTAATTGGTGCTGAACAATGTGTGTATTTTGACAGAAGTTTGCAATAGAACACTAATTAAAATAAATGATCTTTCAAGGGTATAACAGGCATGTCAGACCACTCCAAAGTTAACATTTTGTGGATATTTGTATGCAATTATCAAATTTCTGTTTCTGCAGTTCCCTAATTTGATTCCTATCATGGTAAATTATAAAACTCAACTGACTTAAGTACAAAGTTATGCTAGTGCTGCTAAAGCAAATTTTTGCAAATCCCACCTCTGAACTAAGCTCAGCAGCACTGAGGGTTGTTTTCATGTGGACAAATTGGACAGCTTGTCCAAACCTTCAGTGTGTTACTAATACTGAGCACTGAAGTAGCTCAGTGTAGACTTTTGCTTCTTTCTCCAGGTATTAAATGAAACCTAACAAAAGCACATAAATTTGACTTTTCAAGGAATATTTTTGAAGCTTCGTTTTATCCTTATGGGAGTTTTCTGTGACACTATTATTAAAGTATTTGATGTCCTTGTCAAACCTTTCTTCATTGTCCTTTGTAGGTATAACATGTTATTAACAAAAACCTTGGTCAAATGCTGAGGAACAGTGTTCCTCTCTTACATAGTAAAATATTTTTTTCCTGCCTAAAGTCAGGGGATTTAAGTTCCAAGCTGTGAAATATTGGGCATCTTTTTTTTTTTTTCTTTTTTTTTCTTAATAGCAGCATCTGGCTCTTTGGCAAAGTCTTCAAGCAATTGTGCTGGCCCTGTTGTATTTAACTTTGGATTCTACTATGCTGGATTGCTAATGTAGTTTCTAATACTTTTTACTCCGTGATATTTTCTTGTAAATAATTTGGAGGAGATTGTTTGCTCCATGGAAATAGGAGTAAAAGCCCAATGGTATTGTTGATAGCCACCCAGTTGAGCGGTATACCATCCTGTTACCCCTGCTCTGAAGGGAAGTCAAAGCTTCCAGATCTCAGCTAACAAAAGAAGATTTCTCTGTGAAATCTTTGTGTGGACACCTGGCACCTCCAAGCATCCCCTAACGGGAGGCAAGCCAGGTTTGTCCATGCAACAAAGTTTTGTTGACACAAGTTATGTTGGTATGAAGTACCAAAAAAAAAAAAAAATAGTCATATCTTAGCACTGATGCTGTTATCCTGGCAAAAGCCATTGGTACAGGTGCAGCTGTTGGCTGTGCCTATAACTTTGAAAGAAGGTTGTGTGTAGATATGTATGAGTATACACTTGCATCTGGGCTAGCAAAAAGATCTTATGTGCTCCTTCTACAGCAGGGGGCTCTGCTAGTGTGGTGTGAGTGTGTGCGTGGAGGGCTGCTGCGGGACGCAATGCCCTACACTGGTTCTCCTGTGCAGCAGCCTCCCACGCTTGTGAAGCACCAGACCCCGGTCTGTGGAGACTGGAGCACAGGCACTGCAGCTCTTCTCAGTTTTCTGAAGAGTTTAGGAAGACGTTACTCACATCCTTCAATCCTTCTTCTTGTCCTGGCAGAGTATGTCTTTTCAGGATTTTGTCTTCAGTAATTTTTTGCTCATTCTTATTGAGAGGTGGGGTTTAAGACAGAAGTGTGTTCCTTTAGCTCTTCTCATTTACATACAGTGTGACTTGACCAGGATTAGTTTTGCCCCAACAGGTTTAGTATGAGACACTTATCAAAGAGAAATCAATTACATATTATAAAGTATATGATTTAGCATGAAAAATTAAACTTAAGAAAAATGGCTTTGATTTGGTTTTCTTAGGAGTAAACGTTCCTTCAAGAATGAGAAATTCCTTTGGGTTTGTTGAAAGATCTCTCTTAATTGTAAATTCATTTTGAAAAATACCAATGGATATACTGGGTGACTTTGCCAGCTATTTGAATGAGATAGATGAAGGGCTAGCCCTTTTATATATTTTAAGACTCTGCACAATAAATCATACTGTTACCAACTATTGTTTCTTTGTAAAGTTCAGTTAGACTTATTTAGCTAGCTCTTGGTCTAAAGCAGAGACTTTTAGTCAGTTTCTTAAGTAGGAGGAAGAGGAAGAAAGAAGTCATGAGCAGGCAATCCAGAAGAATTGACGGTTGGACTTGATAATCTTAAAGGTCTTTTCCAACCTTAATGATTCTATGATTCTATAAGAACTGCTGTCATATCTCTGAGTAGATGCGTTCCTGGTGAGGATGCCATGCTCTCACTCACACTCTGAGGTAACCCTGCCTCCTTCTTTCCATGTATTAGATGCACTCTGTGAACCTCCACAGTCTGCTACTTGGAGTATAGGGAGTTTGCAAGGAAAATCCTAGGTTTTCTTACTTCTGTTTTTATTCGTTAGCATTTGTAGTATCAAATATAGCAGAATATTCTATTTATAGTTGTATTGGGTTTATGTGGCAAAGTTTTGCTAGCAGGGATCTACAGGGGTGGCTTCTGTGAGAAGCTGCTAGAAGCTTCCCTTATGTCCAATAGAACCAATGCCAGTCGACTTCAAGACAGACCTGCCACTGGCCAAGGCTGAGCTGATCAGCGACAGTGGTAGTGCCTCTGGGATAACAGAGTTAAGAAGGGAAAAAAAAAAAACCTGCACAACAGCAGCTGGAAGAGAGGAGTGAGAATATGTGAGAGCAACAACCCTGCAGACACCAAGGTCAGTGAAGACGGAGGGGGAGGAGGTGCTTCAGGTGACAGAGCAGAGATTCCCTTGCAGCCTGTGGTGAAGACCATGGTGAGGCCGGCTGTCCCCCTGCAGCCAGTGGAGCTCTGCAGTGGAGCAGATCTCCACCTGCAGCCCATGGAGGACCCCATGCCAGAGCAGGTAGATGCGCCCAAAGGAAGCTGTGACCCCGTGGAGAGCCTGCACTGGAGCAGGCTCCTGGCAGGACCTGTGGTCCCATGGAGAGAGAGGAGCCCATGCTGGATCAGATTTGCTGGCAGCACTTGTGACCCCACAGGGGACCCATGCTGGAGCAGTCTGTTCCTGAAGGACTGCACCCTGTGGAAGGGACCCAGGCTGGAGCAGTTTGTGAAGAACTGCAGCCAGTGAGAAGGACTCATGCTGGAGAAGTTAGTGGAGAACTGTCTCCTGTGGGAAGGACCCCACACTGGAGCAGGGGAAGAATGTGAGGACCCTGAGTAGGATGGAGCATTGGAGACAACATGTGATGAACTGACCACAACCCCCATTCACCATCCCCCATGAAGTTGAGCCTGGGAAGAAAGGAGGGGTGGAGGGAAGATGTTTTTAAGATTTGGTTTCATTTCTCATTACCCTATTCTGGTTGGTAATAAATTAAACTAATTTCCCTAAATTGAGTCTGTTTTCATCCATGATGGTAGTGGGTGAGGGATCTCTCCCTGTCTTTCTCTCGACCCACAAGTCTTCCATTGCATATTCTCTCCCCTATCCATCTGAGAAGGGGAGTGATAGAGTGGCTTTGGTGGGCACTTGGCATCCAGCCAGGGTCAACCCACCACAACAGTATTAGAAAGGAGGTCTTGTCCATATAGGGTTATTCATCTGCTGTCATTATTTCATTTCTAATACAGATACATTTCTAGTATCTGTTGCACTATGTTTCCAGTTGCTGTTACAAGTATTCCTCCTGCCCTCCTTCAGCTTTTTCCCTGCCCAAGTATGGATAAGAAGTTCAAGCTGAGTATGTAATATAATTTTTATTAGGACTCCATATGGGTAAAAAGAAGTCATCACTTGAAACTTTAGCACTGCTTTTAGCTATGTTTCTTGGATGTTCACACATGCAGTCCAAAGTAATTTGCCTAAATTAAAATTGGCTACTTTATTTTGTAATTTTGAATAGTGGGAATGTTTCTGTGGTTTCACATTATCTGTCTTCAGCTTTACAAAGCTTCTTGCTGAAGCTGAAGATATATTGAAGATCATTTATTACCTTCCTTTACCTTTATTCCATAGGGTACATATTGTTATTTTAGTGCCTATGGTGCAAATATTTTTTATCATTCATGAAAGTGTTTTAATGTGGTCTTCCTGAGCTGTTATATTTAGAATTGACTTCTTGGCAGGGAAATTCTCATCTTTGGAAATTAAACCTCTGTCTGTTTGTGTGGGATGTTCATGACATTTATTTTTTTTATTTTAACTTTTCAGCAGTATTGCTTGCTTTGTCAGGGGAAAACCTCAGTTTTCTCTAAACGCTTAAAATGTAGCAGTTTGATTAGAACATGTTTGAGGGGGCTGTTGGTTTTTTTCTTCCTTTACAAGCTGTGTAGCTACTGTATTTAGGTACTGTATTTCATTTTAAGGGTTAGGTTTATCTAAATCCAGTGGAAACGGAGCACAGCTATTCAGTTTTTGAGGATCCCTTTACTGAATCAGACTCTGACTGTACAAGGGAAATTAACATCAATGAGCAAACTAAAAAAAAATATTTTTTTATCTGTTTCTAAGATGGGTATTACCTATGATCTAAGAGTTCAGAAAAATATTTCAAAAGTATTTTTTCTAACTGGATGCACTTAAATATTTGTGGACTTCTATGAGTTTATCAGGGAAATATAATTACTTTTTATATTTCTTGGAGAAAACAAGGCTTATTTTTAGTTCTTTTTCTGTCTTCTCTTGACATGAATGGAATATGGAGAAAATGTTTTGTTCTGCACTAGATTCTGTACATGTGGAATTGCAAAATACTCAGTGCATTGAATGTGTACTGTTTTACCATGTTTTCTCAGACCATCAGCAGCAATCTGGGAAAAAGCTGACATAACAAAAACACATTGTGTGTGAAAGAACACTTTTAAAGTATGATATCATTTCTTTACATGAAACTGTCTCTTTGGGATATCTTGAGATGTGTTTGTGAACAGAAGAGTTTATTATTTCATGCCGTCACAAGTGATGCTAAACTTAACATAGCTGTAATCTTGACAGAAATAACTAAATCTGATTAATCAGACCATAGCTGTAAGTGCATCAGGATTTCAGTTAATTTTTACTAATATTTAAAAAAACCCAACAAAACCCAAACAAGTTAGCAACTAGTTTTCATTGTACTGTGCTGGCCTCGTGACCTCTATAAAATCAATAAGCTGAATTTGTTGTTTTCAAGACTTCAGCAAGTCCTATTCCATTTTAGGTGAAAATGCCTGTTTTGCTAAGGAATACAGGTCTGATAGTCTGGCTTGGTTTGTCGGCTGTGGGTTTGTATCCTGATACCGCTACTCGTGGCCAGGTTCTGAACTGGAGGTCGTGCTACCTTCAGTGACAATACCTGTGCCGGAGAGGAGGACACTGACTATTTCCTTGTCAGATCGGATGAGGTGCACTTACATTAAGAGCTTTCGATTTTTGGTTTTAGCTTGGATGTTCTTTTAAGAGCTTGAGAAGACTGAGATGCATAAGAAGCCATGAAAGACTTTGAATTAAGTGTGAAATTCGGTGTTACGAGTTGTTCTGAAAGAGGTCTGCTCAAGCTAGAAATGTTTGGTACAACTTTGTTTTAGATGCGCTGCATAGTTTACCTGTATTTTATTGCTTGAGTGCAAAACTTCAATTAAAGTTTGCAAATAAATTATAACAGAACTACCTCATCAGATAGCAAGGGGCACAAAGCTGCAGTTGGGCACATGGCAAGTTTTTGCTCTGCTGATTCATGTGCGTGCAAGAGGAGAGGAAATGAAGAGTGCTGTCATCAGCTGAAACTACAGGGAAGTTTTCTGCAGTAGAAACTGATAAAAACAGATTGTGATTTTAACATACTCGGTATTAGCCTAACAGATCAGAGAGCTCTGTTTTATGTGGATCACTTATTGACTGAAGAAAAAATAATTTCAAAGCAATAGACGCTATCTGTGAATAATTATGGCCTATGAAAAAAACAGAGAAAAAACCATCTGCCGAACAGTTCAATTTAGCATATCCACAGTGAACCATTTTCGTTCGAGGTGGGTTCACAAGATGAAGGAAGAAGCAGTGATAATGATAGTACTGTTACTTGTCCTGAAAAACTGCCCATGATTTCAAATAACCAAAACCCACAGGAAATCAAGGTCTGATAAAGAGGGAGACTACTCTGTTATGCCTTTGCTCTTTGGTCTGTTTGAGCGTAATGCCCTACTTATGACTAATTGTTTGTAGTTGTTTTAATCACAGTATCAGAAATGTTTTAGTATTAGTAGGCAAATGTACCATGTGTTCAAAATTTAAAGGATTATTTTTAAAAAGCAGACCATGCCAATTTTTGTGATTCATTAGGAAGCTTACCAGTGTCACTTTTTCACATAAGCCCATCTTAATTATAAGATCGTTAAGATATTCATTTGGAAGCTGTTGTCTATATTTTCTGAATTTGAAGCTCTTTGAAGATTGAAGACTAGTGATTTTCAATTGAGTGACAAAGACTTGTATTTTTTCCTTGAGGCAATTTTTTTTTCTCTGTAAATAAAACTGCTCAGGCATCTTTATATACGGATGCATTTCACTCAGATTCTATTCTTATACATCATGAAGCAAAGGGAGACTGGGATGCAGTGTTTGTTTCTATATGATCTGTGAATGTTTCATGGGAAAACATTTGGGAATAGACAGAGGTGATAAGGTTATGTGTAAGGATTTTTCACAAATTGATTAAGTACCACCCACAGAGATTTGGCTATTTTGCTTGACAGAAAACAAAGATGAGCAATTATGGTTTGCTGTTTGTGGTATCATTTATAAGTTAAATTTAATTTTCTACTGAACATCCGCTTGGTAATGTCACGGTAATAACTTCCTATTGATTAATTAAATCTGTTCCTTCTCCTCCTTATTTGTAACTCGCATGAAGTTGCCCAAATGTGAGTCCATTTTATTACTAACCGGCTGTGAATGGAAACACTGTACACATTTTAATTTTCTTTTTAGCTTTGCTCAGAAGTAACAATTTAAAATTGATTGCCTTATTCAAATTTATTCTCTCAAAATAAGCTATAGCTCTGAAGTCTTTCAGAATAGTTTGGTTTTTTGAATTATGAGGCATTTTTACTACATTGCTGGCAACATATAGAATTGTTTATAAATTGGTAGCATTTAAAGTACTTCAGAAAGGGGCTAATTTGAAGGAAAGGGAACATCTAGTTCTTGAAACACTTTATGTGAAATAGTCTGTTGGGTAGAATGTTTCTTTAAAAAGAACTTTTTTATAAAAGATTATGCTGAATGAAAGTGCTGGACATGAACTGATTGGTATCCAAAGGTAAAGGAAATCTACTGAGACTAGTGTCACTCCTTTAAAACAAGGTTTTGGCATCTGAGTGTTGCATTAGATTTCAGCAGTTTTGGACACTTCACTGAGCTGGGGGAGATAGTAAATTTAGATTCTAGGAAAGAAATGTAAAGCAGGCACCTCAAGGATATAGCAGCATACTTAATGTCTGACAATATTTTAAAATCTCTACAAATTTCCAGAATATGACAAAAATAACAGTCATTTTGGTACAACTTAGATACGTTGAAAATCTGAAACTGTCTTGTTTCATTTCTCTCTTATTAATTTTGAAAGTTCAATTATCTGTATTTGATCCTTTCAGATTTGACAAACATTGAGGCCTTTGCCTTATTTATATAAGCACTTTCCTGTTGCATTGTCCCTATAGGTCTTTGAGTATATAACAGAAAAATCACAATTTCTTGCTTAACACATTGAAGTACAAGAAGACTTTGAGAGTACTCTGACTTGGCAATGTTGGTGGCAATTTACAGAGCTACAAGGCATTTTTCACAGCCTATTTGTCTGATACATTGAATTTTGGATCAATTTTACTGTAAGAAAAAAATGTTTGGTGAGATTTTTAGTAGCTTAGCATTTGCTCTGTTTACCTGAATTGACAGCTTGCTTTCTTGGATTGAAAGAATCTATTTAGATTTGCTTTAATAGCAAAATTTGTAATCACTTTGTAGGAGCTTAAACTGTAATCTCTCCTTATTTTCAGCCTGAAGTACAGCAGGCTTGTTTGAAAAGAAACTGGGAAACACCAGCCTCAGAGTAGAACTGTTTTTAGAAGAACTTGTCAATGTCTAATAACCTCAGATTGTTTTCCTCTCCTGCTCCATTGATTTTTAAATTGAATTTTAAATCCTAATACTTCAGTTCACAGACAGCAAATTTTTAATATGAGTGTCACTGAATGTTAAATGTATTTTTTATTATTTTTAAGTACTTGAGAATTAATAGGTTATCTGTAGGACTCTGAACTTGCAAAGCAGTATGCCTTTAAGCAAAGTCAGAGACTATCAGTTGAAGTTTACAGTTACATCTGTTTTGGCTGTTTTATTTAATTACTTGTATCACTCAAATGGCAAGAAAATGAATGTACTTCTCAAAACATTAGTACAAGTAGCTTTGTTAACATTAGGCAAAGTATGCTATGTTTATTGCCAGTGAGCTTATTGTTATTGGTGTCTGGGAAGACATGGCTTCCAGCTTGGATCTTTCTCGCACTTCTAAAACTCACACCCTTATTCCCCTTCGGAGCTAGGGAGTGTGAACTTGTAGAGCTGCGTTAACCTCAGGTGGGAAACTGGCAAATGGTTTCCTGAAGCATTCAGGAACTTAATTACTTCTGAGACCCCTACCTCTTCATTAGGTTTGATTAAAATCAGCAAAAGGTGCCAAAATTTTCAGAGGACACATACAGGTATCTATAAAGAATAATTGCGTAAGCTTTACAAATTGTTCCTGCACCAGCTGGCTGGTTTTCACTGACACTTTTAACTTCCTTCATCAACTGCCTGCATTTCATAAGGCATGTGACAACCGGACAGGTTTACTGCTGCTGTGCAGAATATGTAATGCTTGAGTTCTACCTGTCTTTCCTGCAATGTGTCCCATGTACCCTGCCTCCAATTTTCCTGAACTTTGCTGCAACTTCATCAATGAGCCCTCTACCTCCCTGCCAAATTTAGCTAATCCTGGCTGAGGTTTGGAAGCTTCTGGGCAAGCAGTCAAGATTTACAGGCAGAAGAAACATTTCTGTAATTAACTTTCGATAGAAATGTCACTAAGAAGTCATTCTATAAAATATCACTAAGAAGTCTATTCTAACAGACTCTCGTGTTGTAGTTAAATACAAGGATGTTCTTCATAGTATGATTGGTTGTAAGGCAGGAATTTCTCAATGTATGGCAATATTTTTTCTTTAACATTTGAATGCCAAATTGAGCTTAATCTTTTCCATGTTAATCAGCATTTGAGACTATCTCCATCTTGTGATTTAGTAAGTGTGACAAAAAGCTTCCATTAATCCTGTTTCCCAGGGACCTCAGATATAACTTGCTAAGTCAGAAGTAACGCAGTGAGTCTGAGCTTTTCTAGGATTGAATGAATGGTATCTCAAAATCTGCAAAGGGAAGGTAGGGACAGTCTTAAGATGCAATAATCCTATGTAACTCATGTTCATCTAAAAGTACATGGGATACATTGTGAGCCAGAATATTCTGAGATATTTGGAACACCTTCTTCTGAACACTTCTAACGCTTTAAAGCAAGGAGCTAAAGCAAAGTAGAATTAAATAGGAAATTAATTTTCTGCCTACCTTGTCCAAAAATCAAACCATTTGTATTGTATTTAACTTTGTGCTAACGAGTGACTCCTTCACAATGTACAGTTCTTTGGAATAATTTGAAGTTGATATCACAAGATTTTTCATGTTGAGAAGAAATTGAATTTCATGGAACTGGAAAGAAATATGTAGTTAAACCACCTAGTTAGGAGTGGGGAAGTTCTGGGTTCGAATCCTCTCTCCTATGGAATTTTTATTCATTTTATCCCCTTATATATAAAATATAAAGCCTTTCATGGGAACAGGACTTACCTGCTTCTGCCTGAGCATCCTAACCACTGAACTAAAGCTGGTTTTTGTTGACCAGAGGCAAAACTCAAACAGCGTGGCTGGAGAGACTACCCTTTCTTCCACAGTTTCATGCCTTTAAAATGGAACAGCCTGGCTGACAAAGCATTGCGCTATGAGCCGTGAGTTTAAATAGCCTGAGACTGAGAAAGCCAGTTCTCTGTAGTCCAATGCAAATGTTGTAACCATTAGGACATTCTGCAGAACAGCCTTGGATTTTTAATGTTTGAAATCTGTAGTTTGATGTCTAGCACACTTATTTTTTTGACACAACCCAGTATCAATACAAATCACTGATGGATTTCAGTATTAGTTGCATCAGATCTTTATTACTTGACAAGCTTAGTTCATTTGCATAAATCAGCCACCAAGCACAGAAGGCCTGAAAGGGAACTGGTGGTATCTTCTAGTTAATTTATCTGTTTCCTTCATCATAATGAAATCAATGAAAGTTACATATCACCAAATACCATGATATGATCAAACCTTGGGAAGGGTTCCATGTGGTTTTGTAGCGTTCTAAGTTAAGGTCTGAAGTATATGCGTGGGTATCTCCCCCCATCCCTATCAACCCCATGCTCTGCACTTCATGGGCTCTTGCCTGGGGACTCAGACATGTCCTTGCAGAACTTAACTGCACAATGGAGCTTTTAACCCAGGAAGGGTGGTTAGACTTTCTTCTTTGCCCTCCTCTTCCTAAGATACAAAACCCTTTTACCCTACCACAATCTCTGCTTTCAGCCATTCTCCTCCCTAGACCCACGATCTTCTACTGATTCTATGCGTGTGGCATTTTTGGCTTGCTCTTTTGCTTTACTAGTAAAAAGAAAAGCCCTTCCAGGTAGATGGTGGACACAACTTCTCTCTTCCTTAGTTCTCTCTTATTGATGTAGATAGCACAACCCCAGCACTTAGGGAAGAAAAGATTTTGGAGAATCAGCAACAAGTGAGTCCAGAGAACAGAGCATGTTAGTTGGTCAGGACTGGCACTGAAGACACAGGAATAGTATTGTGGATAATGCAGCAGTAAAAGTTCCTGATAATATTGATACGATTTAGTATTACTTCTATTTGAAATAATGACATTATTGTACTAGTAGTATTTCATCCATCATTCTGATCCTACCTGATTCAAAGGCAGGGTCAACTACACATAAATCATTCTTGACAGAAACTCATCAACATGCCTAGGTAATCTTGTAAAGGTTTGTCGCTAATTCTGCCTAGCAATTTCCATTCTACAAGATTATTTTATAGACTTAGGAGATTTTTTTTTTAATGGCTGGCAATGATTTTTAGACTCTTTCTTTTGAAAATCTCTTCAGCTTTACAGCATAAATGTATTTTGAGTACATTGTAAATATTTTGTATTTTAAATACATCTGGTAAGACTAAAATTTCCCCTTTGCACAGCTAGCGGATATTTTCATCAGCTGTTGATAAGTTTCAGAGAAACAGTTAAACTGTAACCATTTAAAAGCTTTATTTTGTAAATGGATATTGGAAAGATAATTAGCGATAACAAAACTTGAATACCTCAGTTTATTTCAGTGTAAAAATAAACTAAAATTATCTGAAGGTATAAGAAATTTTCAAAGAAATCTCAAAAAGTCATTAATAAATCAGGTAAAGTTGTTATGAAGGACCTTCTAATGAATTAGTGATGATTTAACCTTCCATGACTCAAAAATGCCATTAAGAACTTCAAAGCACAAACAAAACCAGAAGCGATTGGGAAGATCATGCTCTTTCACTTACCCTGGAGCAATGTTTATACATCAAAGTTATTTCTCTCTTAACTTTGCATTGTGTGGGTCTTTTCTCTTGTTTCCTCCTCCCATTTTCTGAAGGAATCAGTTTCTCAAAAAGTAATGCCACTGAATAAACAACTAAAAATACTTAATTTTTTTTTTTATTCTGAACAATGTTAATTCATGCTCAATAAAGGTTTCATACTATGAAGTTGGAAGGAACCCTTGTGATCATCTATTCACATATGGATTTTTCATCCATATGACTGCTGTGAATGAATTCCTTTGTGAACTAGAGCTATTGTTTTGAAGAAAATTCCAGTCAGCAATAGTATTTATTCAAGCTTTAATTCAAGCTCTAGTAGTACAGCATGTAGTTCTTCAATCATATGTACCTGAAACACATACCTAAAGACTGCTGACATTTCTCTTATTGCCTTATTCATCACAGCTGAAATTCTCTCTTAAGTCAGAACGAATTGAAGTGTTATGAATTGGTCCTGGTACAAGAAGCAAACCTCAAGTCCCTTGTGTGTCTGCATATATATGTGTAAACAGATTTTTTTTTTTTTTTTTTATTAAAAGCAAGACTTTTCTGCCTGTCTTCTTGTACGGTTTGAATTAAATGAAAACAAAAGCAAGTGAATCTTCAAATGGTGTTTCTGTATTCAAGGATGATGTCAGCAGTGAAGATCTGCAGTATCCCCCTCCTTCAGTCTTTCCAACAAGTTCAGAAAGGAAGTCAGAGAATGAGAGTGAATCAGCTGCACATAATGTGGACAAGCAAACAGGCATCTCCCCCTCCCTGGGTAATACTTTAGAGCACATTGTGGAGCAGCTGGATGTTTTAACTCTAGTAAGTATGCAGTAACAGATAACACTTGCAGTGGAAGATGATAATGCTGTCAATGGGCAAAAAAAAAAAAACCAGGAACCATGCTCATAAATCAGAATATTAAACTCTATGGGGTTATTTTGAATAGTTGTCTAGTCAAGTGACTATTTCCTTTTTTTCCTTTCAGCAAATATTGATCACATGTATTGTGGTTGCTAAAGTGAAAGCTTCCTGCTACATAATCATAAGGATTATTGTTGTATTTTTAACTCTGGAGGAAGAGAGTTGCTATTTTTCATCAGTGAGATCTAGCGTAGATTTGCCAGAAGCCAGTTGTTTAGCAGACATAGTCAGATTCCAGCTTGAACAGTCATGCATTAGCAGGGGATGAACAAAGTCAATTGGCAATGTACCATTAAATCCCTTTTCAAACTTAGTGTTCAAGGTGTTGGCTTAGGTAGAAATCTAAGTAGTGGAATAATTCCTAGTGTCAGTGAAACTGCACAAATACTAGTCTCAGTCAGTGACTCTGAGTCACTTGTTTGCAAGTGCTCAATGCTACTTTTTAGTAATCCAGATTTAGCCAATCTATGTTTTAAGATACTACTCTGTAGTCTGTAACATATTAACATTAAACCAAATCAAAAGGGAGTGGCTATGGGTTTTTATTTTCTGCATTCTTTTGAAATATATATGTTAATTCAAGAAATAAGTTTTGGGAAGTATGGAGTCAAGTCATCAGTTGAAAATTATTTGTGTAGTAAATAGGATTAAAAAGAGACTGACAGCCTGTGTCCAGAAACCTACCTTTTCTGATGAAGGTAATCTCTTGGAGAATGCCTCTTAACAGTATATATTTTTTTCTCACTTCCTTTTTTGGGGGTTGCCTTAGAAGTTTCTTTCAGGTTTTTGGAAGCTAGAATTTGGGATCACCAGTGATGGCTGGGTTTCTATTGAAATATGGATGCAAATTTTGCATAGTATTTCAGAGTAATTTATATTTGCACGTATATATTTCTCTCAGAGAAAATATTTTGTGAAAACAGTTTTAAACCTTTAGACAATCTCCACAGATACAAAGCCATTAATTTTAAATACAGTTGTAAATAGTGGAATAGCTAAGGAAAAGCTATCTTAGGATATTTTTTCCTGTTGAGTTAAAATGATTTTTCTTATGTTACTATGTTGCACACTTTTATAATACTATGTGAATAATATAAAAACAAATTGAAATTACTGTCCTCTTCATGCAGACTATTTCAATCCTGGAACAACGTCTGACTTTGACTGAAGATAAATTGAAAGAATGCTTAGAAAATCAGCAAAAAATGTTACTTCAGGGAAGACAGGAAGAATAGAAGATGAAAATGAACTGTATTGATGAATATGTTTCATATATTCACAGGGAAATAATAAATGTTACTTCATTGGATTTTGCTATAAGCAAAAAAAATGCCCCTTTTCCTAATAAGTCAATGTAATAAAACCTGAAGAAAAAATATACAACACTTTTTAAACATTGGTAGCAAGCAGATATTCTGGTTCTATATTTAATAAAGTGTAGCCCAGCTGAAACTAGTATTTTCTAAAATCATTCCCATTGAACATTACAGGACTCTTATTTCAACCTAATAAGATCTCTGAATACAACTAAGCAACAAACTACGTATTTTTAGATTAATAGTAATTATTATGGAAGTGCACTATGGAGGTTTTTTAACTTAGGTAAGGATTGTGAAAATAATGCTCTTTGTGCTAAGGTAACATTACTCAAGCACCTAAATTAAATAAGACCTAATTAGCCCTAACTCCAGAAATGCCAGAGGTTTTCTTTGTCCTTTACATACTCTCAAATATTTTACCAAATATTAGCAGCAGTTACTCTATGTCTTCTACACATTTTATTGATTATCGCAAGAAGATGTAGTAAAGTAAAAAGTAAAAACTTTTAGTTACAAATATGAAAATTAAGTCACTTAAACTTTGAAACTATAACTGCATCTGGGTCATATCAGCTGCAAGACTGACACAGTTGAGCACGTCTGCTTATCTCAATCAAAATTCATTTTTGTATTTAGAAAAAGAAAAATCATCTTCTACTTATGAAGTATATATTTGAACCAAACACAAAATGATGCAAAATTTGTATCATAAACACAAAGGATTCTCACCCTCCGAGGACTTCCACAGGTGCTCAAGTTTTGCATGCTATGAATGTCCCCCATCAGCTAATGCGTTATGAATGAAGTGATAAATCAGGAAAGACTTTGCAATGTATGATGATTTGTTTTTATTTTTAATAAAAATGCAACTTTTAGAAAAAATATTGTAGGTCTTGTTTTTTAATAGAAAACGTCTATGCTTCTTTATGTCTACCTTTTATTTTTTTAAATGGCGATTGCAGAGTACCACAATCAAAACTAGGTAGCCATCCATTTCTGCAACCTCACATTTTGTATGTTGAAAAATAGGACACTTGAAATGGGGGGAGCATTTTAATCCAATTCTGCAACTGGCTGTATATAGATAAAGCCCATTTCCCAGGTTGAACCTCATTAACATCAGTAGAGTTCAGCTTAAGTACAGAAGCTCACTGTGCAAATACTATTGTGGATTGAACCAAAGCAGTGAGTGGTCAATATTTATTTTATAATTTTTCATTTTCTCCCATAGTAATCACCTTCAGATAGCCAGACATCACCTCACTTGCTTGGTAAACTCAGAATTTTCTCAACAATTACTACATATTTTCAGGTCAGTCTTAAGTAGTACTGTTAATCACGAAGAAGCAGTATCTCGTAAAAATTTTAGATGCAACTATTTCTATGCAACATCCTAACCACAGATTTTTTTGTGAAAGGATGGTGTTACATATTCCAATTTAAACAGGCTGACCTTTTATTATGCAATCGTTTATAATGCTATACTATGCACAGTTATGTAAATACTGTCTTTTAGGTCAAATGTACTTTGCTTTATGCATTTGCAAATACTCTTGTGGTCTTTGCCTTTTCTTGGCTCCATTAGAAGACAAAACCATGTAGCTACTAAAGTCTTTTGCTTGTTTCTTGTTTTCTCTGAGTGGACTCTATATATATATACACACACGTTCTAAATCTGTAGATTTTTGTTGTTGTTAAGCTTTTCAGGGTTATTTATCAACAAGATTTGGAAATTTCTTTTACTTCTGTATTTTTTAATAAAATCTCTGCTGAAATTTTCCTTTCTACCTTAGTTCCTATCACTAATCCTTCTTCCTTTTCAGTACTTATTATATGGAGCATTTACTACTTAATCCAGTTTATTCCTCTGCTGTTTGTGAATCTGGTGAACTAACATAATATTTCCAAATTAAGATACGTTCTTGTCATTCTATCAGGTGGTCTGTTGATATTGAACTTTACATGCGTGACACTTGGGATGTCTTGTATAACTAGAGGTGGTTGGTTGAGAACCAACCATTTTCCTCAAGCTGTGATGGGTCTCCTAAAATGCAACCACAACCAGCTAACGTGACGTTTCTTTTAAAGGAACATTGATGTGGTCTAGTTATCTCATTCTCTTGATCCATATAATTTCAAATAAAATGATGGAATAGAAAAAACTTGCTTTAAAAGCAGCTGAAGAGACTGGTAAAACGTTCCGAAGCATTTTCCCTAGCGTTTGTGCTCTGGCAAATAACTGGTGCCTTGACTAATTTGAATTATAGAGCTAGAAGAAAATGACTGCTGTTTACCCTTAGTTGTGCTTCTGCGCTGTGTGAAAAAAATAATTGCACAGGTCTTCAAACAGTTATGAAAAGTATATCTGTATTGTAGACTGTGGTGAAGTACTGAAAATCCACACTTGTTCTAAACAAGCTGAACCACATCCCTGATGCAGTCCAGCTTTCCTCAAGCTAGGTTATCCTTCTGATGATAGTAAATGTAAATAGGCCATCCTGTTGGAGAAAGACTGCTTCCAGCATCCAGGCCAGCCACTGCAAAAACAGCTCAATTATTAAAAACACCCACAACAGTAATGTCTGAATGACATGCAGTAGATCCCCAAGGTTTGTGGGGGAGAGAGAGACGGTGGCAGTAGGAGTAACCTCTCCTGCCCATGTTGCTTGGAGACTGTCTCTGGAGGAACCCAAATTCAAATTCCTGAAGTGTCAAAGCATTGTGCAGTAGCTCAGCAACTCATCGTACGTGCTCCTGCAGACTTTCCGAAACAAAAACGCTCTTCCAAATTGAAAGAAATGCTGTTAGTTACTACTGTGTCTTAAATTTTATTTGTAATTCCCATTAAAGTTTAGTGGAATTTCAATGGAATTTTTATCTTGGGTGTTACATAAAGCATGATGTTGAGGCAATAAAGGTATTTTTCTCAGTTTTTCATTTTGGATGGCAATATGCACTTCCTTTGGGAGCATGGTTAGAGGTTCCTAATTATCACCATGGGGGCAGACACCGAATGGCTAAATGTTGCGATGTTGGACCTTAAGGCACTTCACTTTTTCTTTTGATCTGAACACAGAGGTTTTCAAATACCAGGGCAAAATCAGACTGAGACATCTGTTTATGCCAATAATCCATGGTGTTTTATGAACCAATCTGATAACTCAAACTGTATTCCAGGTTTTACCTTTTCTATATTTTGGACGTTTTTTCACTTTGAGGTTTTGTTTTTGTTTTGTTTTTTAAACGCACCACTACACTCTCCAAAAATCTTCAGTATTTGCTTTTTACTGCTGCTGACATATTTTTTATAAACTTATGATTTTGGAAAACCAGTTCCTGGAGGCAAATGTATTTGAACAACTCCCTCGTCTTTGGGGGACTGTTGTTTTGTGCTTTTACACATGTAAGATAATAATTCATTGTTTCATTATCTTTATGGCTAGAAACTTAAACTGTAGTGTTAAGTTTGGGTTACACTAATCTTCTGGCTGGAGAAATCATGACAGAATGTTTTCCTCCCCATTTTAGGATGGCCTGAACAGATCCCTCTAGCATGAGGGATTCAAGAAATACAATTTCCTACCTTTGTTTATTTATATTTATTTGAATAAATAAATATGCTGTACTGTTTTTAGGGTAAACTGGTTTTTTTTCTTCATAAAAGTCTTATTACAGTGTTGCTGAATTATTTCATTGCCATATCACAGCAAAAAAACACTCTTGAGTTTTCTACTGACCGATGGGAGCAGGGATGTGAATGTATTTCCAAGGACATAGTTTTATGTAACCTGTTTACCTTGTAAGACTTGTAAAAATCAGAAATTCTGTACTCCTTGCCCCAAACAATTAATGAATATGTATGTTCACACTGGATCCAGGAACAGTATGTTTTTGTCAGAGTGCGCCCTTAGGGACTTTTGCACGCTTCGGATGCATAATACAATTGAAGCCGTTTCTTTGTGAGAAAATAGGTTAATGACTTGCCAAAAGGCAGATGTTAATTGGAAAAAGTGCATGCAAGTCCTTTTCTTTACAATGTATACGGGTTGCATTTGTTATGACTTGCATCCAAGAACAGGTGCAATTTCAATTGACTCAGCTAACAGGATGTGCTGAGTACACTCCTCACCAATTTCACCAGAAATTTTAAATCCAGCAGAAAAAAAAAGAGTTTCTAAATGAGGGAGTGAGCAATAAGCTGCATTTATTACCTGTTACAGAACTTATTTATAACTTGGTGTTGTACTTAAACATCTTAATAACAGGAAAATAAAGTCTTTGTTTATTGGTGTTGAACAATTTTACTGGTGAGCACTGAGGAACGTTATATGAGACAAAATGTGTCATCCCTTCCAAAATATTTCTTTTGTAAGAGAGTCAGCAGTTCTACATAAGGTACCACCAGTGTATTTGTAAAAGCAGAAAAATTGCTTATTTTCGCTAACACGTTTCCTGCCACTAAACTACACAATCATCAGATTAAGGTCTTTGCCTTGCCTCGCTTCATTTTCCCTGTCTTCAGAAGCAAAAATTAATAAAACGAGTGGGGAAAAAAATCACCTGGGTGTTTCTGGGTCACAAGAGTTGCTGTTTGACAATGTAATAATTTGATTCCAAGGGTCTCTGGGAATTTCTAGGCTACTTATATGAGTCCGCTGGAGCAGGGGCTTCAGTTTGGATCCATGTGCCTAACACAACCTCGTCCTTCAAAAGTCACTCTCCCCTGAGGAGGGGTGAATGTAAAATTTGGTTGTCTGGGAAGCAGCGGCGGTCTAGGCCAGCACAGAAGCATCTAGTTCCACTGGGAGCTTTGGCATTAAGGGGGACACTGAGTGTGCTAGTGACTGGGGTCACAGGATTCTCCCACGCCTGTAGCAGGGACTTGGGCATCAAAGGGCTCAGTGCACTTGCAGAGGCAGGAGTGGGCTGAGAAGAAATGCTGAAGGTCTCCATGCCATCTAAATACAGGATTCTGCAACTCAGAGTAGTAGTTAGGTTGGTAAGTCCCTTTCTGGCCTGTGCCCTTACAGACCTGGATAAAACAGAGGGACCCAACTTCTCTTCAAAGCTGCTAAAGAGGAAGCAATTACCAGAAGGGAAGAAGACAAGACAATTATTCACTATCTGTTTCATCCTTTTGTGCTTCATATTGTAATGAACTAGTACCTCTGTCCCAAGTTTTTTCCTCCTCCTGATCCCCAGAGGAAATCTCTGCTCCTTTTAGAGAGATAAAACCTTAGGACAAAGAGAAAGTAGCAGGAACTGCGAGTTTCTGTGCTAGAGGGTATCACTGAAGCCTTTTCTGGCCATGGTGATGCCAAACGCTTACAGCGCTTATTCCAACTCCTGTACTGAATGTCAATTCTGTCGTAAGATTCAGAAGATTTATAAGATTCACAACTAAAGCATGCTTGCAGCATTCTGCTGTTCATTGAGACTATGAACAAGTGTCACAGAGACGGAAGTGTGGGAAGGTCAAAGCAATAAAGTCCTTTCTCTGACTTCTGAGACTCAGGTGAGCCATGTGCAAAGGGTCCTGCTGCTTTGTGCTGCCTTCATCTGGCACAGCTCAAAAAGAAACGTTTAAGATGCAATGTGCTTGGGTGGTGAAAAGGACAGAACTCACCCAGCAGCAATTTTTCCTTATGAGAGCACTTGTCGAACATTTTTTAATCATTCTTATTATTTTCACCCTGTGGTACACGCTGGGAGCACAAGACCCAGAACGTTTGCTGCAGCCTAGGAAGAGCAACTTGAAAGAGAAAGACAAGACAGCTGCTGATGGTTTCTGACAATGGCCAAGTTCTGCACTGATTAGTGGGCACATTCTGTTAAAATTAAGTGATGCTACACCTGAAAATTGATGTTGCAGGCAAAAGCAGGGTTTAGCTGTTAATCTGTAAGATTTGAAAGTCACTGCATTTCACAAGACCAGCTTTCACTTCTAAGAAAATTTTATAAATGTAATAAGATGCTATTAACGTTTCAGTTAAGCAGTGAGTGTAATCAGGCAAAGCATAGTAGATTAGAATATATAATTGTATGTAACAATACTGAGTAGTTTCGGTCTGTGCTGATGTCTCTCTACAGCTTCATTGCTGAAACACTGTAAGCTTTTGTGCAGCTTCTGCAGTCTATTCAGTATAGACCTAGCCTATAAATAGCTGCATTATTGAAAGACTGTGAGAGGTTCATTAAAGAAGTTGTGACAGCCTCGTTTGAGCCAGAGCTGATATAGTACCACTCCAAGTTACATGTGGGTAACACTAAGCACGAAGCTGGGCTTTTGGCCATGCAGCAGAGTAGATGCCCCTCCAGTCATCCCGTCAATCACCCCAGCTGCGGACTCGCACCAAGTACACTGCACTTCTTGCCGGCTCTGGGCACAGGGATTTTTTTCCTAATGAAAGCACAGCATGTGGGAGCTCATGGTCACGCCGATCTTGTCCCAGCCCAGAGCCAGGATGCAGCCAGGGCGTATGCCGGGGGCCGGGGCTGCAGGACATCCTGCCCAATGTACCTACCCGCCAGTGCAGACACAGCCAGGGAGATTAGTCATCTTAAAATCACATGCAGGCGTAAGTACTTTGCTGACTCAATAGGAAGTCACTGGCTGAAATCAGTGGGACATCTCACATGATTGAAGCTACATGCTGAAAATGTCTTAATCTTGTGCACTGCATTCACATAACCAGGGGGCAAAGAAAGAAAATTTGAATTGCAGCTGATGGCTGTTTTCTTTCAAAGGTATGTGGAAAACAAATATAGCCGTTATAACTTGAGCTTCCGGTTAGTTTAAATGGGTACTTTGCTATTTATTTCACTCCCACTTCTGGCTCTGGCAACTCAGGTAAATGAAGACTATGCAGGACTAAGTCCCCAGTTTGTATGCAGACCTTACCGTACATCCTTTGGGCACTCATTTGGAAGAGATGCTAGAAAGAGACAGGTTTCCAGTATCATTCAAAACCATAAAAGAAGAAATATCCCTCATTTTGTCTTTTTTTTCTTTTACAAAGAAAAATGCTCCCAGATATTCAGCTATTCCAAGTTAGTGTATGTGTTTTCCACATTTCTCTCTTTTCTATAAATGCTCAAGTTAGTAATGTCAAAGTGAGAGAGTTATGCCCTTGTTACATAATCTGAGCATTGGGAGGAAATTATCCGTATTTTTCTGTCTAATGGATTTGGGAGGAACAGGGAGGAATACAAAACTAACGATCTGTAATATCTGGAAAACGCTATTCAGATTGAAAATGTGATGGATACAGTAAAATCGCTCTATCCTACCCAGCATCTCACCATTACTTTTACATTTGTGTACACTGCAGGGTAGCAAAGCTGAGCCTTTAGCACTCATTGTGAAAAACGAGACTGAAATGCCCAAGTTCTCATTTTTAAGATTTGCCCCATATAAGGAGTCACAAAACTATATGCACTGTAGCCCATTAATGTTAGCTACGACACACCCACTTTCTTCCTTCTTTTTTTTTTTTTATTATTTAAAGAACGATTATGCCATAAGAAACACTGGTTGGGAGGTTTCCAACAGCACAGGTCTTTATCAGAGAATGCCGATTCGTCGTAAGCAAAATGTTTCGCAGAAGTGTCTCTGTTTGGATGAACTTCCGATGAAACACAGGCAGGTTTCCATCGCAAGCCCGCCTGATTTCCTGCCAGCTTGCCTGGCAGCTCTCCAGGCTCCACGGCTCTGGGATGGCTCCGGACTGAACCTCTGATTCTTCCTGACTTTTTTTTTTTTTTAATTAAAGGGAAAAAGCCTTGGGAGAAATGCACATTGGCTCTGCCTGGCTTTTTCTGATTGTTCAGAATTAGGTATTTTGATAACGAGGACATCGCACAGCCCAGTCTCTTGGGTTGTTACGTGGGAGACCCAGAGCATCTTTCCTCCCTTCCAGAGAAGCTGCTCAGGTTACACTGCACTGGAAGTGGAATATTTTTCATACCACGTTGAATTTCGTTTCTGAGCATTTTCAGGAGATCTCCCAGTGCCAATAATGTCTTCCTCTCTACTGTCTAAAATGCCTAATTGCATTGCAGTCTCTCTGAAGCAGCAGTGCCTTTCAGCGCTGTCTCCGTCACTCGCTTCTCCCAGGCCAGTTTCTGGTACAGAGGCTGCATCAACTTCTCTGGTGTCTCCTGGGCACTCGTGGCTGCTGGAATTGTGGACGTGAGGTGGTTTCTTGGGATATTAAGCACAGAGATATATTCTAGAAAGCCGCCTCAGTGGCCGGCTGTTTGTGTTTTGGCTGCTGCTCCCTGGTCTATCTGCTCCATCTTCACCTGGAGCCAGAGATGTTTCTCTGCACTTCAGTCTGAATCACCCGGCAGGTGCCGATTCTTTAATTTTTTCTCTTTAATGTGGGGTTACCTGAGGGCAGGACCTTGCGCAGGCATGTGCCCGGGATCCCAGGGGGCTCAATAGGTGAAGCAAGCTGGGGAAGGCAGATGATAACTTCTCTTTCACTTCAGAGCTCATGCTGTAGGCAGTCAACTTTATCTGCCTTTGTACTCCAGACCCTCAACCTCCTGGTTTTTTTCCTTCAGTGCATGAGTTTCACCAGTGTGTTAATTGTGTCTGTGTGCTTGGGTTAACTTGGCTTTGAAAAGCATCTGACTGAGAGGAAGTATTTGGCCAACATCAAGAAGATCTGGCGATTTAAACTCTGGACTTAATTTGGTCTTGGTGTTACCAAACAGGAGGATACAGATGTAAGCATCATTTTAATATTCTCTTCAGGCATTAGAGCAGCTATCTCATTTTTTCCAGACCTCTCCATTTTAAGGTATTATTTTCTCAGTCACGAAACCCATTACATCCAAAAGTGGTTTCTCCAAGGGGCTAGCGCAGCCAACGGGATCAGACTACATTGCTGACACAGCATGGCCAGGGGCTATAGAAAGAATGGGGAAGGAAAGGGATGTGCCCCAGTGTAATTTTCTAGGCTCTGCCAGGCTCTGAAACCTCCAAGGAGAAGAAGAGGTGCTAAGTTTTAGGGGTGTGAGTGGAAGAGGCAACACCAATAGAAGCTGAATGCAGGCAAAGAGAGGGATAAAGAGAGGACAAACATGAACCCTGTTCTGCTTAATTACAGCCTCTGATAATTTGGTTGAATGGTCTTCCCAAACACACCCGCAATCTCTGCCTCCTTCTGCACTAATACTTTGTCCTGACTATATTGTCCATCCTACTGTAGCCCTTCAGTTCTTTGCTTATCTTTTCCTCTCTCTGTTTTCACCTTCTCTTCTCTCCCGTCCTTTTCCTCTGAAAAAATATTTTGCAGCCTACGATTAGTGCACTTGGCTGAAGTCTTGTTGGGCATATCAGGAAGTTTTCTGGATCACTTATGGGTGGAGTTTCCCAAAAGCATCAATTTTTTATTAATGTTGTATAAACAATGGGTCTGCCAAACCCTGAATAGTGCGAGGCAACCTCAAAATGCTGTGCCTCCTTGCAGATTTCTCTCGTGGGTTACCTCACACGACAGAGACACCGTGGCCTCCAGAGTCACACAGAAAAAAGTGACCATGGGCACAACCTCAGCATATGCTGGGGAGGGATCTGCCTCATGTTGTTCACTTGTTTCTTTTGATCAGCCTGAAGCTCCGGCACCGATACTGTTCGGTAGCTGCTTGTCCAAGTGACCACTAAGAAGTCATGATGGGTAACACAGCTCGAAGTGCAGGTGCATTTTCAAAGTTGCATGTGAATTGCCAAGCTCATTTTTGCCAGCTGTCGTGGGATAATGAGCTGTATAATAATGACATTGTTTGCAGCAGCTATGGGATCGAGTTTGAATCAGTACATTGTCTGCAAGAGGTTTTTAAGTAAATATTACAAGTTCATACAGCACCACTATGGCTTGACATACAGAATGACTTAGCTCATTTGGGAGTCCTGGTTAGGAAAGAGGGGGGCAAGAGCTCCTACAATTATCTAAACCAGAGACTAAGAGTGCCACAAATAGCCCTCATTTCCTACATTTGTAAGAGGCCATTCCTGCAAATTTCCCAACATTAGAATGGAATTTTCCATGCTAGGTATCCTTGTCAGGATGAAATGTTTGAGAAATTTTCAGCCGTTTTGAAGACTGAGATAATATGTGACCCCTCCTTTGGACCTTTCCTGGAGACCTCCTGGCATCAGAAAGCACATGGACAGTCAAGGCAAGCGAACTGGTGTAGGAGACACTTCTGAGGACACAGGCAGGCGGTTCACTGAAAGCCATCAGAGAGAATGACCCAGGCCAGATGAAAAGCAGACACAGTGGGACAGACACTAGCTCAGTTGCTTCACCTGCTCAAGAGGCAATGGTCGATACGGTGAACCAAATTGCATAAAGCAAATACATACAGAGAAAACTGTCTGGAGCTCTATGTTAAAATCATTTTACTAAGGCAGCTCTTGAGAATTGATTTTTATCTCTGCATCTGTATCATCAACCTGGCAGCTGTACTCTGTGTAGGAAGCAGTGGGATGGAGATGTGAAAAGGCTGGAAAGGAGATGGATGTAAAACCCAAAACCTGGAGACTGCAAAGTTATAACCAAGTGTTTTGAATTCTTGGTTGAGACCTGAGAGATGCTACAAAGGAGAAAGCAACAGTTTGAAACAAGAGCCAAATGGTGAAAAGCAATGCTGTGATTGTAGGTCCAGTCAATAGCTTTTATGTCAATAGGAAGATGAAGAGGAGAGGGAAGGGCCTTTAGAGGGAAATAATTAGTTCTGTGTTAGAATTGTGAAAAGTAGAAATGTGAAAAGCTGGGTTGCCTGCTATCCTGCCTAAGAAAAAGGTCCTGCTATCTAACAATGGTTTTATGAACTGTAGACCATATTTATTCGTTCCTCTTCCCATTTGATTTTATAATGGTGAGTGCATCCTTTTGCATTTTTTAAAATCATTTTGATGCTTGCAGATTGATTTGCCACACTAACATCCTCTCCCTCTCTCGATCCGCTCAGCCTCCAATGAACAGTCCATGCTGCCTTCCTCTCGTGTTCATGGCCGCGCTGACTCCAAAGCATTTTCCAGCCCCCTAAGCACCCTGCGGCATTTTTCCCCTGCCCCCTTCTTGCTGGTGGCACTGAGTAGGTGCCACCTTGGCTGCTGTGCCTGCTGCTCCACGCCTGCTGAAGGCAGGAGGTCCCACCTGCCTGCTGGATGCTTCCCCGTGGGTATTCCTCAAGCACGGGAAGCTCCACGCCGGGGAAGGGTGGGGAGCTAAGCACAGCACCAACAGGGAGTCTGAAAGGTTTGATGTCCTACAAAGCCCAGCACTGCCACTGAGAAGGCTTTACCTCAAGCTGCTGCCTCCCAGTTTGCCTTCTCCTGGAGTCCCTGGCACGGTGGGCAATGCCTGGCTGTATGGAGAGGGGAGACAGGGCTTGCTTTGGAGCCCACGGCAAGGGTGTGGAGCAGCAGCCTCAGGTAGATGCAGGGGCAAAGAGAAAGGAAACCTGCTCAGTGAACTAGAAATTCCCACACTCTGTTGTCAAACATGCTTGTTCACTGGTGTGGAAAAGGGAAGCTGAGGAGAAGAGAAATGAGTTTGAATGCATTTTAATTGGGATTATAGGCATATGGTGCGGTGCCATTTGTTTTCCCCTTCCTGCTCGGCAGTGGGGCTGTAATACCTTCACACATTTGCCTTTATTTGTCATGTCAAAAGGGGAGACAGCAAGCGGCTTTTTTTCTCCCCACTCTTTGGAACCATGCTAACAGCTCTCACTTCGCCCTGAACTTTGCCAAAGGAACAATCATGATTTTCAGAAAAAGTGCAGCCGGATTGCAAAAGCAGATTCAGCAGCTCCGACTTATTTTTATTAAACTTTTCAGCTGCTCCTGGGAGGACTTCTGCTGTTTTCCAGCAGCAGAAAGGGATGAATTCAAGGGGAGAAGACGGGACGTGATGTCCACAGCACCACATGCACAGAGTTCACCAGCAGCTGGATAGTTAGGTTTTATTGTTATGATAGTATACTTAGTGTTTTGTAAAAAGCTACTTAGGGAGCTGTTTCCCTTGTTGTACAGCAGTTTGTTAGCTGTAAGATTCAGACATAAGCCTTTAATTATGCCTAGCATCTCCACAAAAGCAATTTCAGTTCTCTCCCCTGCCTCATGCAGCATCTTGGGATGCTCTGCATTTAAATGTGAACAAGCTATTTTTTAATATGGCTTTAAATCATTACAGAAATGTTCTGTAGCAGCCACTGGGAAAGCCTGCTCCCATCTGCCCTGTTCAGTTCTCACAGTCACTTTGGGAACCAGAGCCAGTAATCAGAGAAATTTTGTGTAAAGGTTAAGCACAGAGTAGCGTTTTCTTCATGCACTGTGCAAGCTAATAACAGATGAAAGTGTGGCTCAGAAACATTTCAAGAGGAATGTAAAGCTTAAGATTAAGCATCTTTCCCAGCCTTCACATAAGCATCTTTCCATTCATTTTCCAAAACTGTATATGACACAGTATAGGACTTGCAGGGGACTTAGAAGCTAATGCCCACTTAAAATAAAATGTCTCTGGCACAGTTTTAGCCAATCTGAGTCTTCTCCTGCCTCCCCAGATACAAACCCTCTGCAGTAGACTTCAGTCAGCTCAGTGCCATGGCACCCCAGCCTGACCCTAACTCTAAGTCTGTAGCTCCTGAATAAAAGTCGAGATTTTTATTTTTCTTCTGAGAAATATGTATTTTTTTTATTATGGCTTAGACTTGCAGAAAAAGTATAAAACATTGCCTAATGTTATTCAGTACATCCTATGTTTCATGCTCCTTTTGTCACAGAGTTTCTGTTTCAAATAATGATGAAAAAAGTTGTATTAAATTTACATCAAAGGAAAGTTGGGGAAGCAGAAACATGAATAACAAACACATGCATAATGTGATTCTGAACAAAGAAACCTGTGCTGTCAGTGCAGGGATAGGCCATGTGGGAACACATGTATGTCATTGTAGCATATTGCTAACACATGTAGGGGTCATCCAGATACGTTCAGGGGCAGCTGAGATCTCTGTTTGAAGGTAAACTTGATAGAATCTGGTTTGTAGGTACTGTGGCAATGACTGCACTTTACATCTTTGTAGAGTGGCTACCACAATCGTTTATGTGTTATCCTGTGGTTTCCATGTGCAGGGTGAGCCAAAGGGAGAGTGTAAAGAATATGTAAATAGTTAGTGTAAAGATTCACAAAAAAAAAAAAAAATTACAGATGATAATAACGTTCTGAAAGTAGTTCATACATATCTTTAAAATGAACAAAAAAAATATTTTCATTAAATTGTAATGAATTTCAACCACCTAGATCTCATCCCTCCAAAGCAGTTCAGCAGTTTTTCTTCTTCAACAGGTTGCAGTATTACCAGCTCTTCCAGTGAAACACAGGTCGTGGCCCCTTCCTCTCCGTGGAAGTGAGGATGCATTTGCCCAGAGAAACTGGAAGGCTCTGGATTCAGGATCTTGGGTCAGAGCTCTTCTGCAGGAGCTGAGGACATGTTAGTCTTTTGCAAGGGTAATTCAGACTGTTTGTTCTGGAAGTGATTTAGTGTTTTATACTTGTTACGCAGAAATCGGTATGCCTGACATTTTTTAGTAATACTCCTGTTTTGGTTTGTTTTTTCCGGGTATTTGGAATCTTGAACAGACACTGTCTATTACTCTGAACGCATTTCTGCTTTCCTTTACTAGCAGCTCTAGTTCTGCTGTCCTTCATATCACCCTTGAACTGAGACGGCACTCCACTGACTGGCTGGTCTTTATCACCAGATTTTCTGAATGTTCAGCACCCATAACATTGCAGCAGATTTTCAGAAGTGGGCTGCCATCGGCTATGGCAGTTGCAGTTAGGACCAAATTCTCAAAAGAACTTGGCATACGGCCTCAAATCTGGTCCCAGCCACAGATACGTAGTGCTTTCCTGCGGGAACCAGAGCTCTGATTTTGGGAGTTACCCAATTGTGTGCTCCACAGAGGAGTCCTGGATGGGAGGTGGGCGGCTGAGATGAATGTGGCAGGTAAGTGCTCATCACACGTGGCGATGCTGGTTTGTGATGCTTGCGGTGCCAGAGAAGGACAGAAAACAATGAGAAACCAGCTATTACAAAATTATAGTTATGATCAGGAGGAATCCATAAGTATGATAGGCATTTTACCTTAATAAAACCAGGTGGTTGACCCACTGCATGCAGGGATTGATGTGAAAATAGCCACTTCAGTTTTAGCACATTATAGCTAAATGTACCCAGAGCAGGTCTTTAAACCTTGAGCCCCTAAATTACCTTCAATAGATCTCCAAAAGGTACCTAAAGAAACGAAGATTTATATTCATTATGCTAGGATCTTACATTTCCATCTACATTATCACTGAAAGATGCTTACAGCTGCACAAATTCAAAACAGTTGAAAAATATCACTGGAATAGAACCTTAAAATAGTAGTTTTCAAGACAGTAACCCACTAACGTCAGTTGTAGAAGTAGGTTTCTTGAACTTCTGCCTCACCAAAGGCAGAGCCAACGGTAAAATATGCTGGATGAAGTCACTGAATGTAGAATTAGGGTTATCCAAAGGCTTGTTGGCCCTTCTAACTGACCTTTGAAAACTATCCTACCTCTTTTGGGAGCAGAGTAAACGAAGGCAGGTCACCAATTTTTAGACTAATCCAAACAAATGTTAAAAAGACAAACAAACAAGGAAGCAAGCAAACAAAAAAAAGTCCCCAAGCCAAAACCAAACAAGCAACCAAAGAGCCCTGCCAGTCCCTTGAGGTAGGCAAGGTCACGCCTGGGAACGCTCTCGTGACTTGCAGGCAGACAAAACTGCTCCAGCTCAGACGTGACGTAGAAAGACATGACAACACGGTGACATACCGCTGCTGGCGCGTTGGGGCTTGGCTTGAGGACGAGCGCTCGCTCCCCAGCTGTATTTCAGTGCATTGCTAGCATGGCTCAGGCTGCCACCCCCCAGCCCCACAGTTAGTAAATGCACTCACAGTGTGTCTGAACACTTACACAATGTCCCACCACATGCCCATATGGTTGCTGAAGCCCTGCCCTGCCAAGGTCAGTGGGAATTTTTGTCATTGACTTTGGTGCAGGCAGGATTTCCCCCCATGGACACACACCTCCTCCCGGATGCATGTGCATGCGAGTGTTTGTGTATATACATATGCTTTACTGTACAAAGTACTTACAGGAAGGCATCTTCTCTCTTTAAATGTTTTTCTTCAACTCCATATTGCGTGAAGTCAGACCCTCGCTGTCACAGCCGCAGTTTCTCACAGCTTAATGGTGTTAAAGAGCCCTTCTTGCTCCCAAGCGCTGCAATAACAATCAGGCTGGGAGGAAGGGGAAATGAGCAGTGCAGCACACGCTGTACCTTCCAGCCACCAGCTATTGTTAAGAGCACGTTGCTCCAGACAGAGTGGCAGCAAGGCACGGGGTGGGAAGCAGGTGTAACCTGCCAGGAACACCAGTCTAGCAAAAGTCAATTTTTAATTCAGACAAGTACCCCTCCTTCTCAGCTGCCTCTTGCCACCAAACAGAAAGAGGTTTTTACATTCCTGTTGCTCAACACTTGAAAGCTTAACAAACACCTTTGTGGCAAACCAAGAGCTCGTTTTGTTATGTCGGCACTTTGGTCATTCATCTGCGAAGTCACTCATCTTTTTTTCTTCAACTTGCTATCAGGGCATAGCATTTCATGTGCAACAGTTTTCTCTCAGTAAGCACGTATTCAGACACTTTGCTATAGTTTGGGTACTTTACAGAGTCGTCTGAAATCTCTCCTCCTGGCTTGCCCTGCTTGTCCTGCTCATTTTAATTCTGCCCTCTTCAGAAAGGGAAAGTCCCACCAGCAAAGGCTGTCCAGGCTGCGGTAGCCCCAGTAGAGTACTTTGCTCAAGCTAGGTCTACACAGGTGTGTAGCCTGGCACGACTGGTCAGGTTTGGATGGATGCTGGGTGCCCCAAGCCCAATTCAGTTACCTCACACCCTAAATGCAACTGCAGTGTGTTGTTGGAGAACTATCCTGCCCTTGCTGAGCCCTTCTGCTATTCTCAGACACCCTCTAGGATGGTTTTTGAACATCAGTGTGGTGGTCCTTGCCAGAGTGCTTGAAGCCAGCAGCCCACACATTCGAACCCCTTCTTTGCTTTAGTGCGGGAGTTACTGTCCTGCCGTGCCATATTAAAGCCTGTTTGTGATCAGGTTTAGTTCACTGTGCTCTTGATCTGCAGCCTTTATTAACACCTTGTTTTCAGATACCTGCCCCTGTTTGCTGAGCACTCGCACACCATGCGATGCAACATAAATGAGCATGTTCAGCACAGCTACCACACCATAAACAAGCATGATGAAAGAACACCTCTACGCCTGCTGCTACCCATCAGGACATTATCTCTGCTCTCTTTCCTCCACCGAGGCCTGGAGATGAAGTACTGCCTCATATATACCCCATTCATGAAATGCCCTCCCCGTCTGGCTGTTCCCTGTCTGGGATTATCCACTAGCTGCAAAACACAGCTGCTTGGCAAGGGAGTCAGTGGACCATGAGAAGACTTGGCATTTTCTGTCCCCCATTAAGCACTTTTTCCACTTGTGCCTTGTATTTCTTTTCTCCTTATAGTTATTAGTCCTCTTTTACCACAGGATCATTTTTTGGGAAAGAGAATCCACCCTGTCTCCTCTTCCCCCTTATACAACAGCTCTTGACTCCAGTTGGACTCTGCTTGGTTTTCTGCAAGAGTTAGCTCAACACCTTGCCAAAGCCACAGTTATCTCCCCCAGCAGCTTGTCCCTGACCATCTTCCTCCCCTTCCCCAGCTGCTCTCTCATCCTCATAGGTGATACTGCCCTGTTCCTTGTAGCTTGTCTTCTTTGGCTGGGCCAGAATGATGCTGAAAAACAATGGAAAAAACCCTCAGAAATTGTCTTTCCCCCAAGGAAAATTCTCCTCTTTAAATAGTCCCATCACATTTGTGGGGAAAAATACAATTTCTATCTCATCAACATATGTTTCCCCAGTCATCTGCACCTCTGAGCTCTGTAGCTGTTTTATGTTCGTTCCTAATACATATGATTTAACTTGGAGCTATGATGTATGGATTCAGACTATGGGAAAAGGGCTGGAGACTGTATTAGTAATCAGTTCAGCTTTATTTCACTCGGCGGTGACACTGGACAATAACAACTTACAAGCAATTTTGGACTGAACAAGATACATCTGTCCCTGTGCTGCAGTGGAGATGCATCCGTCTGTGCCCCGAGAGCTGTCATTGTCTCCTCATCTATCACTTCCCACTTGTGGCATCACTTCATCTACTCAACAGTAACTTGCCATCGGCACTGCCAAGAAACTTTGAAACTGTTCTGAATTTCACAGCAGGAAAGGCCATAAGGTGCACTTTGTATGTCAAATGCCTCAGAAACTGATTCTGTGCTACTGCAAGCTCTTATCCAAAATACACATGGATATGGTTCTATCTTGTTTGTTGCTTTTCTTTTTGCTGCGTTGTTTTTAAGCACTGGTATAATGTACTCTAATAAATCATTTTACGTTTTCTTTGCACCTTTCAGCATTGCATTGCTTATGCCTGATTAAGAAATGAAGATGGGAAGGGGTAAGAAGCCATCCCCATGTGGGACCTGGCTGACACAGTCCAGGACACAGCATGTAAACTCAGCGATGCAAAGTCCAACCTCCCCTGTGCTCACCCTTGTAAGAGTGACAAACTTGTCCACTTCTTACAGAGGTATAATGATGCCAGCTGGTCTCCCAGAGTCTGTTTCCATCCCAGTGTCCAGGCTGCTGAGCTGTCTGGGGGACAAACAGCAGATGGGACAACCCCTCAGGACGATGGCTCAACCAGCCTGGACTCCTGGCTTGGGGGAAGCACCACGCAGACATGCCCACCACCACGCAGACATGGCTGTACTGCTTCCAGAGCCAGAGTAGGCAAGCAGGAGGACAGCTGTGTCCTTGCAGGGCTAAGCCCAAACCCATCAGCTCTACGCAGAGCCGGCTGGGACACGAGACCACCACCTCCCCACAAGGAGAAGTGGCTGGGACGTGGGGCAGAGAGACCCGGGCTGTCTCCAGAGTGGCTCCATTACTGTATGAACCCTATGCCCAGGACAGCTCTTCTTCAAGCCGGTGAAGTGCCAGTGCACCACACTCTGCGCTGCCAGCCCAGCTCCCAGAGGATTTATTAGCTGGAGGACCTGCCTGGGGAGCGCTGGCTCACTGCCACCACAGCCAGCACGTCTCTTCAGAAGCCAGAGAGCTGGGAAGGTAATGTGGCCATACCTGAACCCTCTGTGAGGATTAGGAGCTGTGTTGTCTGTATTATTTCTATTACCAGGAGTAACCAACCTCCTGTAAAGGAAATCCATATGTCATTTTATACAGAGACTTACCATAGCAACCCCTGCACTTACTGCTCCGTCATCGTGCCTCGCAACTCGGGTATAGCTGATCATAGATGACACCTATCACTGGGGAGATGCTTACCCATTCCCTGCAGCTCCCATCTTCACAGTATTTCTTTTTTAACTCCTTGTGCTAAATGGCATGCTTTAATGTTGGGCTTGCCAAAAGCGCTCCTGTTTTTGTCATGTTCTGCTCCCAGAAGTCAATGACCACTTCAGAGGGAGCAGTGATGCCAGTGCTGGCCATCTCTGAGAGCCCTTTCTCCATGAATATTTTGAGAATCTAGATGGCCAAACTATGAGCTGAGTCCCAGAATAGCCATGGAATAATTTTAAAATCAAATTATCTAAAATAATAGAGGGAAGTTATCAATTAACATCTTGCTTTGCAGCACTGTTTATAAAGATTAATAAAACATTTACATATTTTACAAATCCATTTGGGGTGGGGATTTATAATTTGTAGAAAGCCTCACCACTGCTGTAGCTTGTCTAGATTGAAAGGAAAGCAAATTTCAACATGTCAAAAATCCCCTCAAAGTGGAAATTCCCAGTTCTAATCTACTCTGAAGATCGCACAAACAACATTTCATGTTTTTATGGCAGTAGATCAGAACGGCATCATTCCTTTCTTCCATATGGCAAGGATGATGCAAAATAATGTCTGGAGCAAGAAAAAAAAGTAATCTGTGACTAGCTGGAATACAAAGAAAAAGAGCTTCATTGAAATGGTCTTGTCAGAGCATCATCCCTTGCAACTCAGAACTTCTCAGCACGAGTTTGGCACACACTTCTGGCTTCAGGGCTTAAAACTTCAGGCTTGCCTCTGCACCGCTGACAGCTAGAGGTGCAGAATCTGGCCCTGGGCAACCTGCTCTGTCTGACCCTGCTCTGAACAGGGAGCTTGGACTGGATGGTCTCCAGAGGTCCCTTCCAGCCCTTGGCCTGTTGCTTAAACAGCCACTTTTCCCAAGCCTTAATTGCGGCCTGCGTCCCCTTTGCTCTTCTCCTGGCTGTCACCTCTCCAGGAGCCACTTCCCTGTAGCCAGCTTGGGGGCCAGCGGCGGCCGTGACTGTGCGGGGCCCAGCGGCGGCCGTGACTGTGCCCTGCCGGGGCCACCAGCATCGTGCTGCACCTCCCTGTGCCCAGCACGACCCTCAGGCTGCCCGGCCGGCCCTTGCAAATGGCAGCGTCCCCCTGCAGAGAGGGTGGCATTGTGAAGAAGCTGTTTTTCCACCACCCAAAACAGAAGAGCTGGTTCAAACGTCCTTTTTTCAGTGAAGAAGGTGGGTGCTTCCAGGTGTTTGCAGGGCGTGGGCATGGCAGCCTCTGAGGGAGCGACACTTGGCCAAGGCGGAGATCCCGCCGGGCAGAACCAGAACAGCAAATTACTTCATAGCCCATTAAAGAGTGAACGGTCTAAAAGTTACCCTGCACTAATGGCATCAGTCCTCTGTCCAAGAGGCTGAGGTGAACAATTCAGCTGCAAGAGTTAAAATGTCCTCACATGAAAAGAAAAGAAAGGCTCATAAGACCCACTCTTCGAGTAAAAAGTGACAAACAGAAGCCACTACATCTTACTTAAGACAGAGCTATGGGGGAAAAAAAATTTGCAGAAATCTAAGCAGGTGCCCTGAACTCACCATTTTTTAACATAAAGGAAACATTTTTTGACATCTTAGACCTCCAGTGATGCTGTTTCTGCTGTGCTCCTTTGGCAATTTTTGAGATGAATTCGGGACCTGGTACATCTCGCCCAATTTGTATTCATTTTAAGGTAGAGTTTGAAGCATCTCTTGCTTATGGAGAAGGAATTCACTTCCCCCTCAGCCCCAATGATGTATTTAAGTATCATCTTGCACACTTATTTTACAATCTTCTTTTAAATCAAACTGTCACCACCTTGACATGTCTACTTAGAATTAATTTTTCTCAGACCAATATAAATGATATCATGTCTTTGCTTGTCTGAGGAGGACAAAAGCATCCTGTAAGAATAAAATTCTCAAGATGCTTCCATAGACATGCTTATCTACACCCTGCAAGTAGGTCTTGTGTTCCATGTTCATAGTGAATTCGGAAGTTAAAGAGGCAAACCAAAATGTGCTGCTATAGATGTTTGTGTCCCTGTGAGTGTGCATGTGAGGATCAGATAATTAGGTAACTGGTGGTCTAGGCAGCTGGGATTTCTATCCATCTTGATAAGATAAAAAAATTAATTAATTTTTAATTTCATTTCTCAGAAATCAGAAATTTCTCTGATCATAGTGCCTGCTATGTAATTCTTAACCTCAAGCAGTGGAGTGCTGAAGGGTGCTGCAGGCCATGTATAAGTGTTTGATCGAAGGGCAGTCACATACGTTAATAGCAGCAAATCACCCTTCGTTCATACTAAAGCAAAGAACAAAACCCATGCTCATTAAAAAGTGAATGAATAAAAACCCATGCCCAAGGTACTGGGCTACCTGGCAGGTGTACTGATTGCAAATCAAAACCAAAGAGCTCCTCAGCGGGAAACGTTTTGCATCGGATGCAGGGGCCAAAGAGGCGTGCAGGGGTAGCCGTCACGCCGGTCAGCAGCTGCGGAGCTGGGCCACCAAACCTGAGATGCCCAGCTTCAGGAGAGCCCCTGCGCCGAGCGCGCCCAGCGCCCGTCCTCCTCCTGGGCGAGGAGAAACTATTCTTTGTCAGCCTTAAAGCAATACCCAGAAGAGGGTGGAGACTAATGTCTTTTCCATTATCTGAAGAGCTCACAAACAAGTCTTCCTCCCCCACTTCCCCCACCCAAAAAGGCTGGAGCCTCCCTGGAAGGCAGCCTGGTACGGAGGGACACGGAGGCAGGGCTGGTAACCACCCCCAGGGAGCTGAAAGAGTGCCGGGGCGCTGGATGTGCGTCACGGGGGTTTGGGGCTGCATCCGGGCGATGCGATCCAAAAGCCTCTTTGTAACTCCCATCAGCGCCTGCAGGGCCGTGGGTGTTTGCCTGAAGCGCAGCGTCCTCCGCGGGAGCCACCACACCCGAAAAGCTGTGCCCTCCCGGCGAGGGCAGGAGCTGACGGTGCAGAGCTGTCTGGTGCCCAGCGGGGAGCCGACAGCCCCAGCACGAAGCCCCTGACACCAACCCAAGCCACTTGCTGCCTTTGCTGGGGCCAGATCCTGCGTGTGAGAGGACGAATCTTCTGCTGCAAGTGGCTTTTACAGCCTGCTGAATCCATTTCTGGCCACGCTGCAGTAAGGTGTTGTTTCAGCTCTGAGGAAGCATTTGACTTTGGAGCAGCACCGAGGAGAAACCTGCTGTAAAGGAATTTGCCGTCCCTGGGCCTGATGCTGCACACATATCCCGTCACATTTATCGCTATGGGTGTCTCGCTGACGGTACGCGGGTTGCAATGGGAAACCTGCTTAGTATTTGAGTTTGCAAATTCTGCCCAGAAGCAGAAGTTGTCAGTGTGATCAAGCTCAAATGCCAATATCTTAATTCCTCAAAATACTATTTGATTTTAAAATTCACCATCTAAAAAATAGCGATAACAGGGGTTTCAGTCTACGTATCATGCTAAGCTGCCTTTATGATTTCAAGATTTTCTTTCTCAGGCACGAAGGCTAGAGACACTTGTTTCAGATACATGAAAACCGAGATTGTCATGAAATTGCAAGACTTGAGGAGCTAGGGCTTAGTGGAAGACACACCGTATGTCATGAAGTTCACACCAAAATCGGGAGAGCGAGCCGTACTGCAGTGTAAGTGCAGCACAGGTGTGCAGGACTGCAGTAACTTTGTTGTCAGGAAACACAGTTATGCAGCAGAAATATCTGTTAAGCCTGTGTTTCGTGCAAGTCTGAAACTGCACTTCTTTACAGCCACTGAAGAGGGCCGACAAAACCTGCAGAGCCCATGCTACTCTCCCAGAGCCTCCATACTACTGGTACAACTGGGAACTACTGGGAACTAGCAGGCAACTGCCACTCAAAGCTGCATTGAGGCTGTGTTTTCTCAGGGAGTTTGTGCTGGAGAATATTAAGAAATCTTTCCCTTTGGCTGCCATATCAGGCTTTCAGATCAGCGCTCTTCCCAGCCTCTCCTCCTCCAGGCTGCTCGCAGTGTGGAGTGCTCTTTTCCTGTTTACCCTTACATCCCTTTTTATTACTAGGCGGGATTATTTTTTTTTAAAGCACACTCAGGCGCCTGCTTGTTTTTTCTAAAGCTCTACGGGGATTTGTTGGCGTCTTTTGCAGCAGGTCATCCTGTTTTCAGACAAAGTTCCTGTCTTGTTAAAAACAATCATTTCTGGATGTCTCTGTATGGCTCCTGCTTTTAATCATCCTGAGTCCTTGAGCCATGCAATCCGCACTCCAAATATTTAGGTTTTGTTTGTTTGTTTGTAGCTAAAAAAAGAAGAAAAAAAAAAAGAAAAAAGAAAAGGAAAAGAAAAGAAAGGAAAAGCCCACAGAACATTTTCAACTGCCACCCTTCTGCAGGACAGGAGACCTCTGCACGCTGCAGAAACACGGGCCAGCTGTGCACGGCTCAGGACAAAGGCTACGACCAGCAGACGGAACGGCGGCAGCGACAAGCCCCCTTGCCCCCCCTCAGGACGCCCTTGCTGCTCCGGCTACAAGCAAGCCGGCTGCAGACGCCCGCGTCTTGGGCAAGTGCTGGCCAGCACGGCTCCTTGCAGCCACACTCAGCCCCCGGGCAGACCCCCAGGGCACAGCTACAAAGACAGGACAGGCCAAAGTAGGGCTTGCCCGTCTTTTGGGCATAGTCTGCACTCTCAGCACCTAGCCAAAAAAAGCAAAAACCCAAAAAAAAGAGTAACACTGTATAATGGCAATAATTTTCAGAGCAGATCAAAGCTCTGCGTGACTTTCAAACCCAGGGATGGACAGTAATAGGGCGAGTATAACGCTATATAACTTGTTGGGTTTTAATTTTATGTTGAGAGAAAGACTGAGACAACCGTCTGTCATATTTCATCTATTTTAATTCTGTACATGCCCCCTACTACTGCAGCAAGGGCAACTACCCAAAAAAGTACATCCATGCTGACAACACCTCTTGTGATGAGGAGACTGCTATGGTTTCAGTATCGCTGAGGCTGAGGCAGAGGCAGATACTTTGGCTTCATTTGAGACAGTGGCAGGAGATGTCTCTCCAGGGCTCCCTTTATAGCCAGCGGCAGAAGGTATTCTCTGTTGGGGGCAGCTTGTGCCCCTAAATTACGGTCCCTTGCTGAGCTCTGCTCTGTGGAATCTCTCCTCATTACCCTAGTGAAGGGAGCCAGGGTCCTACCTTTTAAAAGTTAGAGGATGTGAATTAACCCTCAATAACTGGTGATATCAGATGCCAAAGTGTTTAGCAAGCATATTTAGTACCCTTCACACTTAAATAGATGGGGGAAGTCGGATGACAGAAGGTGATACGTCTCTCCATAAGCTGGGACAAGAAGTCAAGTGTCTTTTATCTAGCCTCAGAGAAGGTCTTGCTCCATCTGCCAGGCTGTGCTGCTGCCTGCAGTGCTGCAAGGACACACTGGAGCAGAGCCCTGAACCTCTGGGCTCCTGAGATACCACTTCCCAGCCTCTTACCTGCTGGGAAATGCTGTTACTACAATGGCAAAAGAAAAAAAAAAAAACAAAACAACAAACCAAACAACAAATAACTTACTCTGCTTACTGGCTCCTGGTTTACGCTACAGCAGGCTGAATCTTAAAGGGTCTTGGGTCCCTGGGCTTTCCCTTGGAGCCCAGGGAAAGCTCACTTTCAAGTGTACCTCCAAGGTTTTGTGTACTGTTACATTCCAGGAGGTGATGAAACGTGTTTCAAAATATGTATGCTTAAAGGTGCCACGGCCTGCAGCTCCATTAAGAAAAAGGGTCTATTGTGTGCTTCCTGATGCTGAACACTCATGCAAAATGATCATCAATCAAAGTTTCAGGCTTTGGTAAATTTACCCCTGACAGTTCTTATAGGAAGATGTTACACAATCCCTAACCCAAATGCTTTGATCTCCTAAGTCAAAGTCAATATGTCCAGCTGGATAAATAGCATTAAGCCCAGCACTGCTTCCTGTGTAAGTGATAAAAAATTGATAAAATCCTGACTTTCAGAAGCACAGGTGCTTTAAATCAATGGAGTGCAGTTCACCAAAGCTATTAATACCACCCCTGGAAGTCCTGACTGGAAGCAAAAAGCTTTGAAATTTTCATGCTTCTTGGTTCAGAAACAGAGTTTAAATTAGGTCATTTTAGGCAGCCACAAACACTGAGCCATACTCTGGGCCAGTATCAATCAGAACCGTGCCATTTGCTTAACTGGACCAGAGTCCCAGAGCTGAGATTCAGCCTCCTCCACTGCCAGTCTCCCTGCAGCGCAGCAGGGTTAGTTTTCAAGGATGTGCTCGCAGAAACAGATTTACAGCCTTGTCCCTAGTCCCTGTGCTAACCAGTCCTCTCTTCACACCCATTAGATGTCTCTTCATCATCCCCCCCTTTCAGGGTCCTACCGTTTTTCAAACCCCACTTAGTCTCCTTGGATTCCTAATTGACCATGGCAAGAATGCTTCCTCCTCCTTCTCCTCCTCGTATTATCACGGGCCCACAACCCCTCTTCCTGGGCAACAGCAGGGGCTGGTGGGGTTCAGGCAGAGGGGGTTCCTTCCCTCTGGCTTACCCACTTCCCAGCATCAATAATCTGTCACAAATCCTGTCTTACTGCCCATTCCCCTCCTCCCCCAATAATAATGACATTCTTGAAAGATTGAGATAAATATCTGTTACAAAACAGATGATCAGGATGAATATTACTTTCATCCTCTAAGTCACTGCTTGTGGGGGAGTGGAGATAGTCTGTTTAGCCATATGGATGGTTTTCCATCATTCATAAATGTCAATGACAGCGGGGCAAAAAAAGATTTTTGACGTGAACTTTGGGTTGCTTCAGATGAAGTTGATTCTTGGGAGGTAAAATTCATTCTGGTCCAAGGGCCACTCGATAGCAAATATAGCCTACATGTTCTAAGGAAAGCCCTGAAAACATTCAGAAGAAGGACCTTGTGCTAAGAAAACCCTTGGAGGAAATTTTTGACATATAGATCTCAGGAATTCATTTTGATTCCTCTGAAATGATACACCCATCTTCTCTATTCCAAGTATACACTGACTGTAGGTTCCTAGAAGTGCTGTGTGTCCTAAAAAAAACCCTGAATTGCTTCCTAGAAACTTTTCTTTGTACCTGAGGGAAGGAAAGGAGTCAGAGAAAACAAAGTCCTCCCTGCCACTTCTCAAGAAGCACGTTGTACTTCCTCTGAAAGTGAAGTAGACCATGTCCATGAAGAAGCATGAGGTGCCCTCTCACCCAGCAGCAGAAATGAAAACAGACATCTTGAGTTTTAACAAATGCCCTTGCTGGGCAGATTATGAAGAGCTAAAGAAAACAGTCTCTGTCTAAGAATACGTCGGCTAAGGCATTTTCTCCTCATGCCTGTAAGAAGAGCTCAGACAGAGACTGTACTAGGTGGGCAGCCAGTTCTCAGATAGAGAGACCACATTTCATGGAGGGCTGTTATCTCAGGTTCAGTGGCCCCATTTTGTCTAGACTTTGCTCCTTCCTCCCTGACCTCAGCCACAGTTCACAACCTTACCCGAGCGAGCAAAAGGTCTCCTGGCTGTTCCCAAACAGGCTCTTGCTCTAAGGGGTGGCCTTAGGCAAAACCAACCTCAGCAAATGCTCAGTCCCCTCCTCGCTGGCCCATGTAACCCTTTGATCAGTGTGCCTCACGACGGTGCATGTAGGACACATGTCAGATGCCCAGGAATTGCTCGCAGGCAAACTCTTCAACCTATAGAGAATGGAGGCAGCTCACACCGCGTATGAAGGTCAGGTGGGAATTTGGGAGGCAAGGAGACAAGGGCCACAGGGCTGGAGCTGCACAGATCCACAGGACAGCGGTTGTGATAGGAGATGTTTTGGGATCACCTTCACCTTACTTGTAACCCCTGCTTGGAGCTCGCCTTGCCACAGCTGGACCTGATCCCTCTGGCATGTTTTTCCCATCTCATCTCTACTGTGTCTATGGTCAGAAGTTCATTTTCCCCTTCTTTCTAAAGGCAATGTGCTGAATCCAGCTTAATGGATCATCAGAGCGACTGATCAATTCGAAGCCCTGAGAATAAAAAGCCCCTGGTTAATTTCTCAGCGATTTTGGCCTCATTTGCCTTCTAAAGTAATATGCAATATATTTTTGCAGGGAATCAGTTGCAAAATCAATATGGGCTATGCTTATAAGAGCAAAAAGACAATCAACATCATGGGTCCCATTCCAGGCACTGCTTTTGCCTTACTATGTCAGCTAACCTAGCTTGAAAAACTGCTGTAACACCGCTCACAGGGAGGTGAGGCACTCTGCCTAAAGTGGTTTTCACAGCACAGACTGCTGTTATTCTAATGGCTATGAATTTTCCTGTTGTTCCTTGCTACTATTTTAATGTTACTGTTGCTATTTGTCGTGGAACATATTGATGAAGATAATTGGGTCAATTTACCTACAGTTGCCTCGCCACTAAAACCAGAATACCCACTGCTCTATTTGTTTCCAGTCCAGTCTCCAGCTCAAGAATATTGATCATCTTACTTAGATGAGGTAAATAGCATTAAAGTGATTGAATCGAGCAATACTTCCTCAATGGAGACAGACAGGTGTGCATCTGACAATTAGCAGATTGTAATCAGTATTTTCCCATAGCAATATATCTCTTAGCTTTACCAATCAATAATGCAGCATTCATACATTTACTTTTGTAGGTTTTCAGGGGGAAAAAAAAAAGTCCAGCTTACAAAATCCTTCAAAGGAAATATCCTGTTGTAGGCTTCTGAGTTGCCCTGAAG